>NC_068365.1:8655689-8730689 GCF_020536995.1 Dreissena polymorpha | reverse complement strand
ATTACCCCCGAGATCAAAACTATGCCCGAATGTGTATTCACATAAAGTAATTGTATACCATTTAACTCATTTAGCAACAAGTAAGCGGATATTAAAATATTTCTGATGTAATTGCACAATGAATTGTTTATAAATGAAATAGAGCGTTTGCTGTTTTTTTTTTCAAAGTCGCTACTTGTCATAACTTCTCGAAGCTTGAAATCCACCATAGTAATATTCACTGGAAGGATGTGGTAAGATGATTATAGAAGTGTTTAAGGCTTTAATATGTATAAACTCATTCTATAAATATGTGTCCTATCCAGCCATGGGCTACACTGCACCATATCCATTTGTTACAAGTAAACCAAGCAGTGGCGGTTCGAGTATAACTCCGACAAGGGTGACGGTATCGTCATAAATGACATTGTGCGGTATTGTAGTGAAACAGTGGTATATGGGTATGAGTATCTTAATATGAACTTGAGCAGTGAGACTTTTGTTCAAAGATGCAGTGGAAGAGCATTCTCCGGCAACACGTGACAAATGCGACCAGAGAAGCCAGGTTCTCGATAATATGCATGCACAGATTTGGTTTCGTATTCCAGAAGAATCTTAAGATAAATTTTATTCTTATCCTTAAATTGGGAAATTTTCGTCAGTGTTTCATTTCCTATTGCAATAGATTGGCATCAAGATTACATTTAAATAACATCATTATGCCAATGTTATTTTAGGAATACCCAAAAAACATGTGTTTCCTTATTTAGTAAAGAAATGCAAAACATTGTAATTTTGAATTTAAGTGAAATTATTTAAGAAATGTCTTAAGATGTTTCTGGAATACAACCCCTGGTTTATTCAAGATAATGCCGAAGAACGGTAACCAATGTGTATCTTATGCAATCTCGGAATCCCATCCAGAGTGCTGCCCAGAGAAAAATCCGTAATTAGAGCGTTAGTATCAAGTTTATACGCGGTACAGTGTCACAAGTGCTTAACATGGTGTGCCAATATCGTAGAACGCTTACTCTCTTCTGCCCGTGTAGTAATCCCAAAATTGCACTCATGATTGCACTCGCCATTCAAATGTGACGGGTAGACTTCTCATTACAATTGTGAAACTTGCCGCTTGAACAACAAGCAGGCCTATACGTGTACAAGCGTTCCTCACGTAGGCGCGTCAAACTTTGCAATGCTGAAAACCCTGTATCGTGGGTTAAAGGAATGCACTTAAAATATAACAAACTTGCTCTGTCACCGAGATCATAAATACTAAAGAGACTGTATTATAGAATTTCATTTTCGGAACTTGATTACCAGTTTGTTTCCTATGTTGCGATCAATACGCTATCAATTCATTAACAGTAAACATAAGTTATTCTAGAATTTCGTTTTCGTACATAGAATACCAGACTGTTTTCGCATATGTTTTGATCAGCATTTGTTTGATAATACATGTGCATGTGCGTATCCTCTAATTGCCTTATATATTGGTGCACTATGATTTTATATATTCAATATTTATACCATATGGATTCTGTTTTCAATCACCTCTATGAGATTTATTTCCATAAACAGTATCAATTCAATTTAATTGTATGCCTATAAATAATATTTCAAACACATGTGTACATAAGTTTACTTTTGTATAATGTCGATTTTAACATCGTTTGTTCGCTGACGAAGAGTAATAAATAAAGTATATTAAACTATGTATACATAGTATGCTTATGGTTTCTGATATATTGTAAACCTGTATCTGATTATTTATCCAGCTCGTCTTGTATTTGAAGTAGATTACGTTATATAGGTTAACTAGGAGTATGGGGAGACCACTGTGAGGGACGATAGAAAACTTTCAAAAGAGTTTGCACCCCTTGTAAATTAACAGAAACAGCTCCGCTTTGAACCTGTCACAATATGTGATTAATTTGCCAACTTTTGTCAAGGCGTGTTACAACAAATTAAACAAAGCTCGATGAATGTCTCAAGATAAATGCACATGTTAATACCTTGAACGGAACAAGAGCGCTTTAAAACATATCGATACTAATAATAATGATACTTATACGAATAATATTAATATTAATAACAATAATATAAATTATAATACCAACAAATAATAATAATAATAATAATAAAATTAATACTACTACTACTACTAATAATAATAATAATATTATTATTATTATTATTTAATTTAATAATAATAATAATAAGAAGAAGAAGAAGAAGAAGAAGAAGAATACAACTTATTATTATAATAATAATAATACGACTTGTAATAATAATAATAATTCGAACATAACGTTGAATTATTTATGAATGAAATGTTTCGTTTTTCTGACGGGATACTTCTAAGCTTCCTACCCACAGCCAGTACATAAGCTGCAATAGTGTAATTGAGTTAATATACATTTGTGATCACGGACGCCTAAGGATAACAAATCATTTAGAAGCGTATTTCATTCATTAAAATTGCATGTGAACTCATCGATCCACTGCTCGCAGAGCATCTTCTTTCATAAAACGTCATCCCCAATCACTGCGGTCAAAGTTTTCAATTTCTTCTCGTATATAGATTAACGTAATTTGCGGTGGCCTGTAAGTTTACAAATTTTAACCAAGAATAGCTCCTTTCGCTGATGGCGCTCTTCTGTATTATACCAGCTTTCAATCACCTGTCCTGCTCGTTATGGGCCAGTATGTAGCATATTTCTGTAGGGCAGTCATCAATGCTCTTACATGCTGTTTGAATACTGCCTGTATCATGTTTTGATATCCATGATAAGAAGAGGGAGCTTTATTTTCTTTCTAAGTGGCATACATTATCATAATATAACATCAATTTGTTGACTCAGTTATTTAATGATTGCGTTGGTGTGAACGACATTCTCTTATTAAAATACCCAATTGAATTAGCGAATATCAAGTTTGCACCTGTCTTTTACAGATCGTGATAAACTATTAAACATTACCATCCTTAACACCTTAAATTATGTATTGCTTCCATAGTATCTACTAACTTTAAAGCACGCTGAATAACTTTTATCATTTAATGAAAAAGCCCAATGTACAGTTTCAAATATAAATACTAATAGGCACACTTTTCAGTCATATGCAATTAAACTTTAAAGTGGAAACAGAGTTTGCATATAGCCATGTTATACTGTTGTTACCAACGTAAGGGTTACAACAAGAGGTACCAAACTCTTATTGAGTTTTAATCCAGTAGCTAGTCAATTGTCTTCAAACCTGTCTTCAAACCTGCACAATGCAAATTAATTGTGTGTGTGTGTGTTTGTTCTGTCCGTCTTAAGTGCATGTTTACTTGTGTAATAGTGTTGTTGATCATCGTGTTGGTTAATGATTAATTGATCATCGTGTTGATTAATGATTAAAATGGTTCAATTACAATTATTTTAACACGGTCGTTTGTTCAGTTATGTAATAAGTAATTATAATACATACATAACACATTTTAAAAATAAGTCTGAACATAACCATATTCTCGAATGACATGCTGGAGTTCAATGCATGTGCCAAATAATATATTAAAAACTTTTGGGAACATTATCACAACCTATTTTATCATTGAAAAAATATATTTTGATGTTATGTACAGTCGTGTTTAACATGAGTCTAAACAATTTACTATGGTGGAAACGCTGTTATTTCTCAATTTTCGTAACAGTGAACCATGATGTGTTTAAAACCACTGTTATCGTCTGACAAACCACCGGGAAGCTTTAAGTAGAACCTTAGTCGCGTGTTTGTTTTCGTTATTCGAACCGTTCATACTCTGTATAAATTTGTGAAGTCAAGACATCGATCGACATACTTCAGCATTTAACAAAACTCTACTTGAATCCCTTCCTTTGCAATATAGTTAATCTCATTAATACATTCGTTATCACTTTCTATATGTTAATATTAAGATCATACAAACATGAATAAGCCCAATAATATTACACCTTTTAATGCATCGTATCGGTGAAAACCATGCCTTAATGAAACTACATAATATGATAATTAGCGCCTCAATTGATCACATGTTCAGTCAGGTCTTCATATTGGTATAGGATTGTTTTAGTAATTATCTTTAGAGACATTATCTATATAAATAAGATGCATATTGACATATGTCGTATTTTAATTGCTGAAATGGTTACGTTGCTTCGATACTGGTATAAAATTAATAAGGTTTGTTTTTAACAGACATTTGTTTTCGTTTCCCTATATAACTTAAAAAGTACTATCTTTAAACATATGTTTTTTGCGAATATTCAATGAAAACATTGTCTACTTGCGTGAATTCATAATAAAGGAGTGACCAAAACATAAATTACATTAATTTTGTTTCCACAAACCACGCCATCGCAATTGCAAAGTTTTGGTCGATTATAACTATGCTTTGTTATTTGTTTTAATATTTCATTGTGAAATAGGAATATGCAAGATACCTGCAAAAATCGTCTCAATATCTTGTTTGCTGTTAAATTAACACATATTATATGACCGAATGTAGCGAAACTTATCCCAAATAAAATATTTAAATCACAGAATATGATCAAAATTATCAAAAACATATTTAAATAAAACTCAACATAAAATAAAACAAAAATGGTTCGAATGGTTTACGATAGTATAACATATTATGATAGGTTTGGTAAGTGGAAAAAACTCATTTTATCCCACTTTTACAGCGAAATCGGTTGATTAAAGCCCCGTTTATTAAATTTCATCTATAATCAACGGCAAGGCTATAATCAATGACACGAAATGACGTCATCAACTGCCGAACCGGGACTACTTTTTCCCACGCATCTCGTCACCTGTGTTTGCCAAGTGCATCAATAATAAAAACAATCTCAAATGTTTGTCAATCCTAATGACCTTAAAACAAAGGCAAGTAGCAAAACATGAGTTTTTTGTCATTTATTGTCATTAAAACCTAGTATTAGGTAAATTTAACACTATGCAAATAGGTTCTGTTGTTGTTGCTCCCCTTTGAAGAATTCAGTTCGAGTTGCTCCCCTTTGACCGTAGAAAACAATCGTCTGGACCAAGAAATCCTGTGTTCATTTACAAGATGTACTCGGATATGCGTCCATCTGATTTTTCTTTAAAGCATCTTTTCTACCTGGCAATACGCACAAATGACACTGCATCCCGGTGATTCTTGCGTCAACATTTGGGTGTCAACAAGTTAGGTCAGATGCTGAAGGCCATGGCAAAAGACGCCGGCTTTCTCAAGCACAAGAGAATAACGAACCACTAAGTTCGCAAATTCCTGGTCCAAAAACTTAGAAATGCAAACATTCCACCCACTGAAACCTTGGCCATAACAGGGCACAAAAATGTCCAGTCCATAACCAATTATTCCAACATATCTGTTGAACAGCAGCAAAAGTGTTCATTCTTGCTCAGTCCAGTAAATGTAACAATCCAACAGATTCCTCTTGTTCACCTTCATGCACCGAAACTATGGCCGAAATGCAGCCTAGACAACCACTGTCTACCGTCGAACAAGTTCATCTTGATGTTCGCCCCACCCAGTCACTTCACCAGCAAATGTCTTTCTCTAGACTCTAGTTCGAACAACTTTGCCTCACAATTCTTTGGTGCCACTTTCAACATTCAAAATGTATATAATTAGCTAAACTCCAAGTAATCTTTGTTATTTCGTCACGAAATAACCACATATTATTACAAAGAAGCAAATATTGTGCACCTTGTGATCGACTTGATAGTTTGATATCGAAAGTGAATTGTGTGTGGTGTTAGGCTACGTTGTAAACAAATGTAGTTCCTTGTATATAACAACTTAATGTCATATTGATGTCATAAAACTTTAAGATTTGCAATTCAATATGATTAAAATTGTAATAAATAACGCTCGACACTTTGTTACAGAACGATATTCTGATTAATAAAAATGATTATTTGATCAGCGGTTATTTTTGGAACGCGGAGTAATACACTGACCTTGGTTACACTACAGTCATTATCAAAGTACGACAAACACTCATGAAAACTTATTTTGTTTAAATAAAAATAGTTTACTGAATAAAAAGTGGGATAAATAGAATAATAGGTTAGTGTTGATTATAGATCAGGTTTATCATGCTCGGCACGAAAACGAAAAAGCACTCGCCAAGGCTCGTGCTTTTTGTTTTCTAAGCCTCGCATGATAAACTTGATCTATAATCAACACTCACCTATTATTCTCTATTTTTTAACCCTGATGTGTAAAGTCAGATGATAATTTCTCAGCATTTAAAAGTGACGCTAGATTGCAATTGCAAGAAATTGTCCAGCAAAGGTAGGGTAAACAAAGTGCATACACAAATTAAAATTTGCACACATGTATGTTGTTAGTAGAGCTAATTACGCAACACATAATTCCAAACAATAACGTTAATTTTTAAGTAAAAGCTTTTAGATATTCAGCATATATGATCATAAGCCCCAGTTAAAAGACTGTTACATGTTTCGCATAAGCCGAAACATTGTATTTGAAAATTGGAAAAGCAGCTTTGTCTAGCTAGTCACACACATTTAAGAATAGTCGGACATAAGATTGTTATCAGATGCCCATTTGTCGCAAAACTATTCATCGTCTGGTTACCTATGACACACTTTAGGGACAGATTCTATGTTATATAGACAAACATTTTATTTTACTGGATTTTTAAAAGAAGAAAGAGTATTGCTTGAACACATTTGAAATCTGATCAGTTATTTACAATTTACAGTTTATGCGCACATTAACAAATCATGTAAAACAATTACGACAATTTTGAAATAGCTGTCGAAATAAAACGTGTAACTCAACTCAGGGTTTCTACTCGTTGAAACGTGAAACGCAACCGTCTATCGACGTGCTCACGTTTATAAACCACGGTGCCTGTATCACGTGACTTTTTCGGATCTCTGTTGGGAGAATAAAGCGCGACCCAGTTAAATATTTCAACATTTTTAATGGGATAAAGTGGAGAGCCCGCTCATTCGTAAGAGTGTTCTATAGGTATCATGATCTTTTTAAACAAATAAGTATTTTTTCAGTAACGTGCAACCGCGCGTTTGAACGGTTAGACAAATGTCGGATCAGTGTGGGGACTTCATATTACAAACGCGCGGTTGCACCTTACTGAAAAAATACTTATTTGTTTAAAAGATCATAATACCTATAGTAAACTCTCACGAATGAGCGGGCTCTCCACTATATCCCATTAAAAATGGTGAAGTATTCAAAAGACAACATTAAAAATGTTAACTGGGTCGAGCTTTATTCTCCCAACACAGATCTTAAAACGTCACGTGGTATAGGCACCGTGATAATAGCTCGTTCAACTTTATAGCGTTTTTAGGTTTATATTTGAATTAACGTGCGGCAGTTTTCTACGCCCTTTTACAGCCCAACTGTCAGAGGAATGGGTTGGGGTCCGTCTGTCCCTCCGTCCAGGCATCCTTTCGAATTTCTGCTACTTTACTCATACTACAAACACATAAACTACAGGTACCCGCCTAGGTGGAATTTTGATTGGTCTCGAATCGCCTACATCAATGGAGTGATCAACTAGGTCCGTTTGTGTGACCTTTCCGGTGTCATCAGTGAAAATATCACTATATTCGCATAAAAAGTGATTTCAATTGAATCTGTTCGTGATGATTGAATGTTTCAGAGGACTCTGCTAGCAATGGTTTTAAATGATATGGTATTTCATTCTGGTTCTGAGAGTCAGCCTCACCCTTTACTTCGGTTACAGAGAAGACAGGTTGAGGAGAATCAAACGTTAAGATTTTCTCTATGTTAACATTTTTACTTGTAAGATTTACTAATGTTATGGGTATTGTGCTTTGAAACGTATCTACATCTGCTTTTTGCCATCAGAAAATCTCTTTTCTAAATAAGTTTATAAGGCTCAACTATTCTTTGATTTTCTATAAATAAACCATCAACCTTTGCTTCAATTGTCAATTCAGATTCTGCTGGTATTGTAGCGGAATCACTCAGTCTTATCCGAGCAACTTTGTTATTTTCATATCTCATTCGCCTTATTTTATGTTTTCCAATCTGCATTACAGCTTTTCCAAATTTCACACAAACATCAAATTCTTCTAAGAAATCCTCACCAAGAATTGCACTAATTTGATCCAATTCAGCAACCAAGAATTCATATGAAAACAACTCATTGTCTATTTCGAAATCAAGTTTTGTCTTCCCTAAAATATCTAAACTACCACCATTTGCTGATGTGAGGGTATGATTTACGCTTTTTAGCATATCCAAATTGATACCTAACTTTGTACCTACAATAAAAGAAAGGATACTAACAACTGATCAATTTTCAATTAGAGCTTGGAAATTATAACCATTTGATGTTATTTTGGCAAATAAACAAGATTGCTTTCTGATTGAATTCAAGACAATGTTTCGGGCACAATTTCAGTCGTATCTAGTTTTCCGACATATTATTTGGACAAGATGACGCAATATGACCTTTCTCATGACACTTGAAACATTAGACATTCTTTGGCCTTTCTCGACTATTTGACCTGCTCCTACTACGATTGATAAAATGATCCAGAGATTTTATCAATGCCGCTAGCTCATTGAGGGTAATATCGCTAGATTTTGTTTCATTGATTGTATGACACTCTACTCTAGGATTGTCATCATCAAATCTGGGTTTTCTTAGAATACCCTGGTGCCCCTTAAATGCCTAATATTCGATGACCAATGCAATTGCTGTATCTATCGTAATAGGGTGTCTGTATTGAACATAACTACGGACCTCCGGTCGATTCAGACCGTTTATGAACTGATCAATAACATAAATCTCTCTAGCTTCTGAGTGAACTGTTGGTTAGGCCTGTAAACAAAGCTTTTGCAAAGCATAGACAAAATCTGCAGCAGACTCAGTTTTCTTTTGACGTCTGTTTCGAAACTCGCACCTATATGTTGTTTCTCCTTCTACTGGACTAAACCTACGCCCAACACCTCAAGCAAATAGCTATAATTGTTCGTCTGAGAAGGTTGCAAATCACTTAACAATTTCTGAGCATTTCCCTTCAGACTCATGATTAACTGCTGAGCTTTTTCTAAGTTGTCCCAATCGTTCCAATGTGCAACATTCTTAAAATGCACAATATAGTCACGCCAATCTGCACTTAGACCACCAAATATTTCTGGCTCTTTAGCCTTTCGCAATGATCGTTTTATGTGCGACTGAGTCTGATTAGGCCATGTATCTTGCTTTTGTTCAATCAGTCGATTTTGAGCCATATTGGGTGTAAATGCAATTTAACCGTAAGGTCTACTATCGTTTGTCTCTACAGGGGCATGTCTGTACATATCCCTTGGTAAATATCTACTATCATCAGGAAAATTATATTTATATATATGAGGTTGGTAGGACATTGTCATAGTTACAAGCAGATGGTTTATTCTGTTCTATGGAGATATTTGTTGTGGGTCTATATGAGGTGGGAAAATTTTGCCGATTCCTGTTTATGTTTGAAGTTCCCATATTGGTCATATCCATCAATACAGAAGTGCTCATCATTTTGTTGCACATTTCCAGACAAAACGTTATGCCTTTGTTCTAAATTGCCATCATACCCAGACCTATGTGGTGTATGCACAATATGACGGTTCCTAATTGATTGTTGTTGAACTTGGTCATTCTTTGCATCTGGAGATGTATATGCCACGTCAAGTTGCAATTAATGGTGCAATGATTCCTTTGTATAATTTGCAGAGTGATTGGTCATATTGTTATGAGGTTTGCATTCCAATTTGCCTGGATTGTCCATTCTCATAGGAGTGTGTGTGCGTGCCTGTTTGACATTAACCAATGTATTAAAGCGAGCTGCCCCCCATTGTGTTATGGTATGCCATATCTGTATCAAAGGTTGTCCCCCTTGTGTCATGATGCTTTGTGCCTCTATTCAAGGCTGGCCCCCTTGTGTCATGATATGCCATATCTATATCAAAGGTTGTCCCCCTTGTGTCATGATGTTCTGGGCCTCTATTCAAGGCTGGCCCCCCTTGTGTCATGATATGCCATATCTCTATCAAAGGTTGTCCCCCTTGTGTCATGATGCTCTGTATTTTTATCAAAATTATTTGCTTCCCTTATGTCATGATGCGAAATGTTTCTATCAAAGTTTGTCTCCCTTGTAGCCATGTGTGACAGATCTTGATTAACGTCAGTGCTATATATTACATGTTGTGTCATTTTCTTTTGTTTGTGTCATCACATGCTTTGTTTGACCTTAAAGTTGGAAGGTCAATGTAAGAACCCAGCAAAAATGAGTTATCATCGGCCGGACTTGATTTTATAGATTTACAATCTTTTTGATATGGTTCCATAATTATCCACCATGCTTTTAACTCACTCATTTGGAAAGAATATAAAGTTATAAAATGATGTCAATCAAGATTCAAAATTGTAAGTATTTTACCAAAATTACTTTATATTGACAACTACATCATTCCACAATTAATTAAAGCCACTTGTAAATGTCTTTCAAATTCATGTCTTGCAATGTACACTATCTAATTAACTGCAGATACGGTCTGATGACTACGATACAACCAGTGTGAACTACATGTACAATTTTCAAAAGCAATACACACTGCCCACTACACTTGGAAATTAAGATACCAATATTCCCTACGATAGATGTACTCTTATCAGACAATGTATTCAATATAAATGTGTACTGTATTAACGAGTTTCCAATATAGCATTTATTTCATTCACTATCATGATGAATTTTCCATATGTTTGAAGAACAGAGATAAATTGACTTTACATAATATGCATGAATATTTGCAATGACCGACCTAGCCACAAAATGTTACAGTATACATGCAAGTTTACGATTCGGACGAGCCCCCAAAATGTAACCGGTTTCCCTTCGTAAATACTGTTTATAACCAAAACACCTTTATACAAGACACATTTTTATTTAAATTCTCTGTTGTTCCATATAAGCACAAGTTAAACATAATACCTGCTATATAAATATTTTAAATACTTAATTTAATGAAATAATCTAAACTTATTTGACAAGTCCTAATAAAATGAATTTAACTTTCTAATGGTCGAAAACAATTGACTATTTAGATGGGAGGGGATGGCTCCGTTCTCGATTTAGGTAAAAGTTACCTTGGGTGTCTCTTGAACTTGGCCAACAATTTCAAAAATCCAAAGCCTTATATACCCTTTTGGCAGAGACAAGCATGGGAATCTCATGCACAAAAAGGCGGCAACTTCCTAATGTTAGAAGGACCCATACAAAAGTAATATATACATTGAATAGATATTTAAATTATCCAATATAGACTAAAAGAGTTTATAGCTTATAGTAAAGTTTAACTCTAGTCTATTTGTGAAGCAGCCCGCCTGTGTATAAAATAAAATGCACGAGTGATTCAACATGTACACAGGCTTAGACAACCTTAGTTCAATAACTGGAAACAATTGCAGAATCAGATCTATAGTGTATAACAATAGCAGGCAGATAATACGGGCAAAAGCCCGCGTAGCGGGCGTTGACTATTCATACATATGGAAATTTAGACACAAAAAAATAAACAAGGGAAGCATCTGAAAGCGTCATATATTTTCGCGATGCAATTACCTCCCTTGTATACTTATCTTGTCCATTTTCTGCCTCCGTTGCTTTAGTTGCGAATTTATTTGATCCGATTTATTCAATATCTTAAAGGGATCTTTTCACGCTTTGGTAAATTGACAAAATTGAAAAAAGTTGTTTCAGATTCGCAAATTTTCGTTTTAGTTATGATATTTGTGAGGAAACAGTAATACTGAACATTTACCATGGTCTAATATAGCCATTATATGCATCTTTTGACGATTTAAAAACCTAAAAATTATAAAGCGTTGCAACGCGAAACGATTGAATAATTTGGAGAGTTCTGTTTTTGTCGTTAAATTTTGTGAAACTACGAAGATTGCTTATATAAGGTATAAAATACGTCAAGTAAGCGTACTCAGCGGAATAGCTCAGTAGGCTAAAGCGTTTTTACTTCAGGGCTCTGGCAGGACTCCAGGGGTCACTGGTTCGAAACCTGGTCCGGGCAATGTTCTTTTCCTTTTTTTAATTTTATTCTTGATTTTTTACTGGAGCTTTTACGATCCAATGTTTACATTTATCGATATAAAGCATTTAATGAATAAGTTAAAAAATGCGAAAATCTGTGAAAAGGCACCTTTAATGTTATTATTATCCGCACAAATCAATAAATAAAACTGTTTAAAAATCGATTCGTTGATTTCATGAACTAACTTCGGCGTATTTAGAGCTCTCAAATGTTAAATGGGGAGCTAACCACTGCGCACACAGCTACCGTTAAATAACGACACCCTACTGTTACTTGTCATAATTCGTGACGCATTTACCATTCGCTCTCTGAAAGCAGGTTTACCCGTGATCATGAGCAATAGTTGGGTAAGTTGCGGTTGTTATCCACGAGGAACACGTTTATTTTCCAAATTTAACGTAATTGCGATTTAACTTTTCCGCATTTTAGCTAATTTTAAATGGTTTTAACTTTGTCTGCACTCACTTTGTCAATTCTCATTTAGTTTCATATAAAAGGTTACACATCACTATATAAAGATAAGGCCTCAAACCACTTAATTGATTTAAAATCGGTTGGTAATTATTGTAGTTGGTTACATAAAATATAAATGTATTGTTAAAGATTGCCTCTTATAAAACGGAAACTGCTTTCGTCACATAGCAAGTTTTCGCCGATTTTGAGATTAGTTCTATCTATGGATATTCATTTAAACTATTTAAACAAAAACGGTATCCATGTATTTAATGTGTTGGTTATATTTCTTAAGAAAATTCAACATGATTATTCAAAGATCCTCTCTATTTGGTATGTAAATATACGCTGTGATTGTTAATAATATTTCAACTCATACTCAATTATTTTCGTACCAAACTGTGAATGAATGTAAACAATATTTCAACTTGTTTTCGATCATTTTGTACTACAGTAAACGGGTTCATACTGTAAAAAAACTGTGATTACATAAACATAGGATATTGCCTTGGCTTATAAATGTGTATTTTTTTGATTTTCTTTTGTTTAATATTTTAGAAGATGGTCTGTCAAGCACTGGGCGTCACACACTCAATACATTATTCTTCACAGCAAAATTGACTGGATGCTAAATACTCAACAGATCAATACCCTGGATCTATCAAAGATGCCAGTGATGGAAATTATGCAATTGTGGCCTTGAAATATTCAATAGTTCTGTTGGGTTGTTGTTATGTAGAAAAAGTAGACTGTACTGAAAGTGCAGTTATTATGAAGAGTGTCTGTATGTCATCAAAAAGCAGTATCAGCATAACAAATATAAGATGTGCAAACAATAGTAGAAGAGAAGTGAAATAAACAACAAGCAAATAACAAACATGTTAAATTTATGTTTATACTAATAGTGTCAATGAATTTATATATATTTTTAATGAAAGTCTAGTATATATATATAGTTAATAAAAAGCACGCCAGATGCAAGGATGCGCACTCAGTTTTGGATCAATTCATTGTGTTTGAAGACTTCTAGCAAGACATTAAACTTTTAAACAATATTAACTAGCATTTTTTACTAAAGAATTTGATATACCACAGCCACTTTTTTCTTGTGTCCATTTTAGGAATGGGATGCGGCGCTATATTATAGGCCCGGAAAATGTTCAGAGGGTTGAATAAGGGGGGTGGGGTTTTTAAAAAGACCCCCCCCCCCGCTAATTTTGCCGGGCGTTTTATTTTTTCTGACAATGAGGGCATTCGATCGGTGCATGGATTGATACAAAATTTGCATTACATTTTTTTTGTATAAATAGCAGATGAATGCGTAAGTGAGTTTAAGAACGTTCGTTCGCAAACATGTCGTTGTATCAGAGACTTCAATCTTACGAAAACAGGCCTTACCATTTCGGCGTGTCAAAGGAAGACCTAGCTAGCCAAGGGTTCATCTACGACACTTGTGTAATCTCCGAAAATATTGAGTGCGTTCGACGCGTGTTTTGCCATGTGCACATTTCCATTTATAACATGAATAAAGAAGATGTGAGACTTAGGCATCGACAGCTGTGCCCAGTTTGCCCTTTTGTGTTCGATTGGGTCATGAACACAGAAGAAGAAGTGAAACTTAGTCAGCGACGGTTTAGCCGTGCTTGTCCTTTTGACAATGAATCATTCGGTCGGTACTTACAAAATGAGTTTGCTAAGCTATATCAAAAAGCGAACAATGGAATTGCGAAAACAGAAAGCAATAACCAATCAGGTTCAACAACATCGGTTGATAGCCTTCAAACCAAAAATAACCAAAATGATGACGAATACGATGATTATTGTGATTTGGATAAACTGCTTACGGCGAAAATTGAAAAGAATTGTACTCATACCCGCCCCAATTCTCATCGAAAACAAACGGAAAAGCATCGTAAAAAGGCTAAACAAAGGCGTTTGCAAAGGCAACTTTCAAAACGAAGAACACAAATGCGCAATGCAAAACGAGATCAAAAAAAAACATATTGCCAGTACAAAAACGATGATGATAATTACACAATTCAAAAAAGTTCCAATGATCGAAAAGTGAAAATTCATGATCGAAAAATGTGTTGGGTTTGCAGAAGCAGAGATATCGATGATAGGATAGAAGATAGATTTTTGGAATCTTACGAACGTTTTTTGGAGGAAAAATATAAAGAAGAATTCGACAATTGTTTTGCGGACGAAATCGGTGGCGTCGATGATGAAGAACTAAATAAAATTGAACATCTACCTTATGTTCAATCGCAATATGACTATTTGATTGACAAAAAGCTGGATGAAGAGGCCCACCATATTTATTTTTCTGATTACGAGGCATTCGCGCAATACATCGAAACGCGGGACGAAAAGGCCGACCATATTTATTTTTCTGACGATGATGCATCCGATGCGGCATTCGAGTGATACATGATATTAACACATAGATGTGTGACTCAATAATTAACATTTAATGCATGTTTGTTTTGTTGTGTTCGATTTTATATGTTAATAAAAAACCTTGAAACAATTGTGCGTGTTGTTTGTTATTTGAGTATGTTCTGAACAAATCACGAAAACACAAGCTATGATACAATACGTTTTATTGGGCCATCACGATGTGATACAATATTACTGATGGTAATTTTATTGGTATATCTAGTCATCGCATGTGCGCTAAACATTTCAAAAACGTGCTCTGTTTCAAGAATATCTTTGGAAATATCTTTTGACTTTTCAGCACCTCGAAAATCAATTGCGCCACATATCCAGTTTTCGGCGTGAATGAAACTATACAATAAATCGAATTTACACAGATTCGCTTTCGTAGCAAGAACGTTCAAGGTTTCTTTTGTCACATCTTTGATCAGAAACGACCAAATTGAAAAGGTTTTTCTTGAAGTACAAGAGTCCATTAGCGCATGTTGAATCTTGATTTTGCTTATGTTTGTTTTGCTGCAAACAAATTCCACAATTTCATCAAAAGACACATTATCAACTTCGTTGGTTGTAGAGAAGCTTTGAGTCTTGCGTACCTTTCGAATTGATGTGCAAAATGTTCTCTTGTATTTATTTCTACATGCTGGAAATCTGTCCACAGACACACAGGAATGCTATTTGTGGTGTAATCCATGTGAATGACTGAAAGACAAATAACTTCAATTTGTTGTTTGAAAATACTTATATAGGAACTTTCCAAAATGACAATGCATCAAAAACTCGTCATGTATATGTTTGTGCATATAGTTGCATTGTTTTGTCCCTTAGTTTTACAAACAAATGCGTTAGGACGTCCTAAACCAAATTTTTATGAACCGTCTTGTTTCAAGCATGTACAGGACACACCGATTGACGTTACGAATGGTTTATTTTAGGTGTTGATAAACGTAACCTATGAGTATTTGTCATTATACGACGATGTCAAAGAAAATTTACAATTTTTCAACAAATAGATGAAAACCCCAGAGTTTAGTTTAGAAGGTCATGAGCAACAATGCAAATCCATAGGTCTATCTAGATGTCCGAACAAGAAAAAAGCGTTTTCAAAACCGGTATACAGTGTAGTTGATGGTTTTGTAGCGGGATCAATGTTTATCACTTATGACTTACCCAGTCTTTTAGTTAGATTGCAAATTGAGCCGAAAACGTACTCTATCAGTGAGTTTGTAGAATCTGTGTTTACTGAGATTTACACACACGCTTGGATACCTTTGTTTCCGTACAATTTTTCATTGACCTATGATGGAAGTGAAATTTGTGCAAATGGGATGCACGGTCATGCCTTCATCAGATTTAATACTGAACTGTGTACAACGTTCGGAACATGGTTCGCTGTGAATTTAGAAGGTGCTAGTCCCGAAAAACAGGATCATGCGTTAACACGAATCAAAAATGCGTTATTGAAGAGAAAAATGAATGATTTGTCAGTCGCCAAGTATATCAAAGAATATGATCTAGTTTTGGAAATAATCCCGACTAAGTCCAAAGAATTGCGAGACACAATTACACAAATAGAGCAAGAAATGAGTGAGATCCGCTTAAAAATCGATGATAAGTTCGACTTTGACTATGATCAATCTGACGAGGATTACTCTGACGAGGATAACTTTGATGAGGATTACTCTGACGATAATTTGGATGATAAGCAAAGCGCTGAAAATGTTCCAATTATCGATTTTTCTGACTTTTTTTTCAAAAACACTAAAGTTCTGTCAGTAACAAACAAACCTATCGTTGAACCTATCGTAAGCCAAAAAGTTCACGATATTCAAAATGCCAATACTTTCGTTAGCCAAAATTTTTACGATATTCAAACTTCTACCAACAAGCCAAAAAACAAGATAAGTCCGCCAGTTAAAAAAAATACTGTTGTTAACCAAACTTCTCACAAAATTCAAAATGCTCTTAACAAGCCAAAACTCAACGTTAGTCTGCCAGTTAAAAACGATAACATCGTTAACCAACAATTTCAAAATATGCAAGATGCTATCAACAAGCATAAAATGGGAATTAAGCACAACAAGCGGACCGTTACAGAAGTATCTACGTTTGGATTGCAAAATTGTTACTGCCTAACATGTAATCGTTCTACTACAATCGGCAAAGTACATAACAATCGTTGCTATTTCATCAACTTGGATTCATCATTCAAGATTTCCTCTAATACGCATTTTTCTCCGTTTCGTGAATACACACTCTTGATTATCAACGAACGTAATCATGCTTTACGTGCGATGCTAAGTCAAATAGTGAAACAAGTGAGTAACGAAGTTATTCTCGCGAAAAAGGCTTCATCATATCGACTTACTGTCTTCAGCACCAAAGATGGCAGAACTGTTGATAAGATTTGTATGTCGTTATTCAGAAAAACGTATCAAATTCAGAATTGTACTGAGAGCACGAATGCTGTGCTTAGAGCGAGAAATGGTCATTTCATTCGCGTACCACAAATACAATTGGCTAATTTCACATACTGTGATATTGGTGCTGTGAAAGCGGAAAATGGCAAATGTTTTCGGATTGATGCAAATTGTTCGCACTCAAGTATTGCGAGTGTTTACGATTTGGATTATACGGTTGTTTCATATTTGATTAGCATTACTCAGAACACGGCACACAATATGAGTGAGGCAAAGTTTCAAATAAAAAATATAGATGAAACTTCTGTAACAAGCGATCACTTCATTGTGTACAACAAAAAAGCAAACAGTGAACACGAATGCACGTTTGTCGACATGCGATCAAAGACAATTTCATTCGAAAAACGCAAAAAAAGACTCACAATTTGCGAGGTATTGTTTGGTAAAAGTGCATCGAATGACGAACCGGGACTTAAAAAACTAACGTTGTGGGAAACTGTCGCTGTTAGTGTTGGTGGATTCATTGTGCTTGTGATAGCTGCTATTTGCTTCATAATTGTACTACACAGCATAGCTCGGCATAACGATACTGTTGTAAAAAGTTAACATATATCAAAGCGTTTGTATCCGTTATTGTCATAACTCACAATGACTTCGTATGACGACATGTCTACATTTGTAAGCGAGAGCATTGGTAACACTCAAGAATTTTTCATCCAAGTTCATAGATGCATCAGCGTTTTGATCAATGAACAAGAACTGCTCGAAAAATTTTTGAAACCATACTAGACAATATTGGAGACGAAAACGTGTTCATATTTGACTTAACAATCGAGTTTTGTTTCACAAAAGTTAGCAAAACTCTACATATCAGTCAGCTAAATTCGCAAAACTGTTCGTGTTTTGACATTACTTGTGCTATGCAGGAACAAGGAATCAATTTCACGGTACCAGCTGATCTTCACGTCTCAGTAACAAAAAGCGTATAAACACATTTTCAGTCATAATTTCACTATTTTGAGTTGTTGATGGACTACAAAGTTAAACCATGTAACGGTGAGCGCTGCACTCTATGTTCTCAAATAAAGAGTGGAAATAGTTTTCAGTTTAATTGTGGTTTTGTGTAGAAGGTTGAAGATGGAGAGAACTTGACTTGTAAATCAAAAGATGTTATATATGTTCTGAAGTGCAACACTTGCTGGCGGTGAGTATATCGGGGAAACTGTAAACCTAAGGCGAACGCATACACACGCACAATTCTCACATTCGAACAGAGCAGCATTATTGTCGAGCTACTGATCATTTGATAGAATGTGGGAAACACTTGTGCGATGTAAAAGAACGTTACACTGTATTCGTTTTGGAGACAGAGCGAGACAAGCATGTGCGTAAAGCAAAAGAGGCGTACTACATTCGTTTATTCCAGCCAATGATGAACACGTAAGGCGTGCATTATTTTTCAAGCGTATATATATAGCTGCAGTTAACAAAATAAGCACACTCGCAATCACTTTCTACGATGGCACAAGCAATGTTGACCTCGAGCTATGCTATGAAAACGAACAACCGAGAACGAATACAGCAGTTTGCGAACACTGTACTCAATCACGGCGTGAAAAGGAATTTGGTTTCTGAAGTCGAGTCAGGTGTCTTCTTTTCGCTTAACGATTATTTGAAGATAGAAGAACTTTCAGAGAAACTAAAACAGATTGATGCCAAACTAGCGCAGTACAAAAGCCTCAAAGTAAAAACGCAGAATCTGATAAAGGGCATCAAGAAAACAAAAAACCTGCAGGACGATGTTGTGAAGACTGTGAGCTCTAACGTTTTCGATCGAGTTCCAATTGATGTGATTAACAAAATACTCGGTTCTGGGGAAGACGAAAACATGCTTGCGCTAATAGAGCGAATAAAATCTTCCAATGTTGAGGAAAAACGCAAATATGCCGATATCGACATCTCCGATACAGAAATCTCAGATACGCTGAACGATAACGAAAAGGAAATTATGAACGCTCCGGCTGTTAAAAGAATGCGCAAATCTGGTGAAACGAAAGCTGCGAAGAAACCGAAAAAGGAAAAGACTATACTCAGTGATCTAGAATTGAGCGATGATGACGAATGACTACGTTGTTGCAATATTGTATGATTATGTTGACTTGTGTGTGTTACATTTTTTGTATATGTTGTAAATAAATTGTATCAATGAACTGTAAAAATTTGTTGCCTTATCAATGGATATCGATGAGGTTTTGATTGTTGACGAAGACGAACAGTTAGCACAAAACACCTACTTGCTTTCACCCATGTACTCTAGACATCACCACGAATGCTCGCTATGCATTTTCAATACATAACAGAATACGAAGAACAAATACACACATTCGAAAGCAAGCTAGTAGAAATGAACTCAAAACTCGGGTGTTGAATTCAAACGTGTGTCACAATGGTTCTCAATGAGTTGAAAGACGATGAACGCATGTCGTTGTTCAAGAAATTGACAACTAGCGAAATTACAAGCCATTGTGATTCAGTATTTGGCGATCCAATTTGTGGATACAACCGACTGGAAGCTTACAATTTTTTCTCTCTGTTCGACGAAAGTACGGTTAACAATTCCACATACATCAAGTTTATTTACGATACATACAAACATTCGAGAAACACGTCACTATGCCCTTACTCGCTTCTAGGTATTTATGTTTTTCTTGTCATGATCAACACTATAGGAGGTGATGCCCAACTTGATAAATTGAGATAAAAATCTATTTAAGGATAGTTTTTCTATAGAAACGCTAAACCCGCACACAACCAACAACCATGTCGACCATAAACATTAAAAATATTAATCGTGTCACTGACATCGAAGCCACGAATCGCTTGTTTACTAAACTGAAGTACGATATTGGCATTCAAATCACTTCGAAGCTCATTCAATCGCTTAAACAAAGCAAAGACAGGGTTTTATTTTATGTGGGAAAAGAACAGAGATCTTACCCAGCAGCAATTGTGAAAATGTTCACTAACGTTAAGGCAAATCATGTCAAGATTCCGCTGAACTACAGTGTTCAAGAATTGATGAATGTTTTTGAAATTCTCATGAACTTGTCTGACTACCAATGTAACGGCCTCACGCAAGATTACTCGTATTGGCAGTCGATATCTAGCCTAGTTAACATGATGGAACTCAGCGAGTTCCTAGGCATGACAGGGGTGGTGATGTTTCTTAAACGTATTCCACAACTACTTACATTGCACAACAAAAACGTGTATGATAACGAATTGTTAAGACGAGAAAACGAGTCTAAGGAAAACCAAAAACCAATGTCTGTCAACGAATCTAGCGAAAACGATGAAAAGCGGTCGAGAACTAGAAAGAGAAGCTTTACAAAAGTGTTCAGTCGTAGTTTGAGCCGAAAGCGCAGAGAAGAAAATGTTATGAACTAAATGTCGTATGTTGTTTGTTGTATGTTGAAAATAAAGAGCAAAAACAGTAAACTCGCGTGTTTGTTTTCTTCACGCAGCAAGATAAAACCCAAAACGTCAATATACTTGCATCTTCTCTACCAAACTAACAAGCCAAAACATAAAATTCATTTCAACATTTTATTTGACGATATTGTTCAAACAAACACACACAGGCATACACTCAAAGTCATAACACTAATCAGTCCAATAAATCCGCTTCCAATCAAACATTTCAGATCTACAAACAGCGCATTTGTTCCCATATATATGCATGTGCCAGCAAGCAGTGTACGCAGAAAAGGTGCATGCATGGTGTTACGGCAAAGGTTTTCTCTTCATTGCAGCAAATTATACAAGTACGCGAGTCTTTTCACTGCTTGTTCTTTTTCCAGGTGAAGTTGAGCCATACGTTTTTTGCAGTCTTTGCAATCACAGCAACTATTTGCTTGAAAGCGTTCACGAAGTTCTTTCATAACCTGTATGCATTCTTTTCGTATTTTTCTAACAGAAAACCACCATCGTAAGTCTTGAATACAGATCATCGCAAGCATTGTAACACCGATCATGGCTTCTTGTTGTTGTCAAGTTTAGTCTTTTTGCGATCCCAAAAATCGGGGTTTCGTTCTTCGATGATGAATCGAATAAGCAAAATGCCAAGAAATATAGTCGCAAACATCAAGAAATGAAATGAAGCTTACTTTTTGTGCAGAGCATTTATATGCAATTTTTCTAACGATCTATATCACAAACCATCCATTTCACTTTGTCTGCTAACGTTGCCATTTGATTACGGGCATTGTAAACCACCACGACCATGCAAGGAAAAGTTGCACAAAAACAAAAGCTATAACCAAAGCAACAACGACAAATGTTAGTGCAATAAAAAAGACCCAAAAGCTGTTTATTTTGAAATCATCGTCACTCGATGAATCAAGTCCCATGCCAGGAATTCGAATCTGACACAGAGTTCGTTTTGTTGTACAATTTTCATTCGAAATACATTTTTCATCCACGTCGATATACAAGCACGTATTGTTCCCATCAAATGACACTCGCGAATAAACTATCACATAATCGTTTAATTCGAGCGTTTCGTTCAGACTGTCAATTTTAAGCATCAAATTATGAGATATCGCATTCACCGTCGGGTCGCATTGCAAGTCTTGAATACAAATCAACGCAAGGATTGTAACAGCAATCATGGTTTTTTCTTGTTGTTGTAACGTTTAGTCTTTTTGCGATCCCAAAAATCTGGGTTTCGTTCTTCGATGATGAATTGAATAAGCAAAATGCCAAGAAATAGAGTCGCAAACATCAACAAATGAAGTTAACTCTGCGCATCACTAATATATATGCAATTTTTCTAACGATCTATATCACAAACCATTTAAGTGTCAGTTAATATGGGAAAGTGTTACATTTCAAAACATGTACTTTGGACGCAGATGGTCATCTTATGCTCATCCGCAAATGTCGAAGTATGATCGCATTGAAAAAAGGAAAACGAGAATCAAGTCACAAGCTGATGCAAAACAGTTGTGGGAAATAGTATCGAAGCATTTGAGCATCACATCAACGGAAAAGCCCAAAGTTAAGAAGTTCTATGCGTATTAGATCTGAAACGTTTCAACCGGGTTGGTCAAATTGTTATTTCGAGCCAAGACCTGAGTTTAAGTACGAAATTAAACTAACGTGCTTTGGAATCACAGTTCATCTTAGCGTGTACTTAATGCTTGTTGAAGATGTTGTTGGAAACGTCGAAATCAACGACGAAAATTACGCCGATGTCGATCTAATAATACGGGATACACTAGATGAAACGAAACAGCTTTTCAGTATTTCTGATCGAGATGGCGGGACTGAAAAGAAATATGATTTACTGAAATCTAACGGCTGTGCTATGTGTAAGGAAATCATCGATATGATTGGTATCAAAAACATTTTCGATAAAAACGATTTGTTTGTAGAGTTGGAATCAAATTTATCGTTTAGTTTACAGAGCGACCGTGAATGTGATGATTGAACATATGAATAAAACAACCAAAAACGTATTTTTCTGTTTTCTATTTTTTATTCAACAAACTCGCTTACAATACTGTACAAATGCAGTCCATTTACCAGGTTGATTTGCAACCCAGTCAGTAAGTCTATATTTACGGAACACGTTCTGTAGTTTATTCAGGTGGTAGAAGCCTTCAGCGTTGTAATTCGATATTTCACGTACGACGGCCGCAAACTAAACAAATGCAGTCACAAACACATCCCAGCTCAAACCACTGTTCAGCTTTTGTTCAAGCAATTCGGCGAAATAGTCTTCATCAAAACAAGCTTTGGTCAGTTCATCTTTTGTAAGAACATGCATCGTAACAGTGCTATTTACAAGCAAAATCACACATTCGACGATGTCACAAAGAGTGTCATTTGAGTCCTCAAACTGCTTGCATTCCAAGTAATTTGCTACCATCGCACCCACAAACTCACAGCTGAACATTTTTTTACGTTATGACAACTACTGACTTTGCGTGAATGGTTTTATACTCGAGTTAGGCGCTTGTTATTTGAACTGTTGTAGTAGTTTGTAAACGTCTAGATTGAAATCCTTGCAACACATACGCAAAAACTATAACTATAACCAAAGAAACAACCACAAATGTTAGTGCAATAAATAAGACCCAAAAGCTGTTTATTTTGGAATCATCGTCACTCGGTGAAACCAGTCACATGCCAGGAATTCTTATCTGACACAGAGTTCGTTTTGTTGTACAATCTTCATACGAAATAGATTTTTCATTCACGTCGATATACAAGCACGTATTGTTCTCATCATATGACACTCGCGAATAGACTATCGCGTAATCGTTTAATTCGAGCGTTTCGTTCAGACTGTCAATTTTGAACATCACATTTTGAGATATTGCATTCACCTTCGGGTCATGCGTTCTGTTAATCAGATAGTCAAAAGCGTTTTGAAACTCTTCTTCTGTTTGCAGCACTGCTGGTAAGCACTGGCCATCTTCATTCACCACGAAACAAGTTTTAGGTGATGTGATCGACGCTGCTGCGTTTTCGTCAAATGAACATGTCTTGTACGCACGCGGATTGAAAGGTGACACAGTCACAAACTCTCCTCGATCCGCTTTTAACAGCGCTACGGTAGCCGTTTCGCATGAAATGCCAAAATATTTTCGTTTGAACAAATGAACGCATTGAGCAGGCCTGTCTTTGTTGTTGAAGAGCGCTATCTTGATAGAACCTTGGATGTTGTTTAAAATAAATTCGTTGCTTACTTGAGTGAAAACCGTTTTTAGATGAATGTTTTTATGTCCAAAAATGACCACATCGTATGCATTATAGTCGGTACTGTTTACAGTTTTACGTACATTGACGTGCGTTGAAAACTGGTTTCCAACTTTGAACTGTTGCTCAATACTGATAAAGTAGCAAGATCCATCATATATTTTGCCAATACTTTTAGTCGGATCACACACATTGCAATAACAGTTTTGTAAACCGTAAGAAGAAACGCTTTGAACTGTTGTGTTTGCGCGGACAACAATGAAAAAACACAAAATGATAAACGACCGCATGCTTGGCTTTGAACATCAAGAATGACAAGATCCGTTTATATGAGTGTGTTTTATATTTATTTTAGTTCCTTTGTTTTTTTATAACGTTATACACAAATCCTATTAGTCCAAGAACGATTGCAAACACGGCTAGAATGCAAAACACAACTTCGATTATAACAAGGACAGATCCTGTTTCGCTATTTTCGTTTGCCTTTGTGGTTGTTGAGCCATTATTAGTGATATTACCACTCGTTATGTTATGGTTTTCACTGTAGTTTTGTTGTGTGCTAGTTTCGTTTGCAACTATCGATGTGCCAAGATCGCTATTTTCTTCAACCTTTGTGGTTGTTGAACCATCGCTAAGGGCATTGACAACTGATGTGTTATGTTTTTTACTTAATGTTTTAGTGGTATTTTCGTGTGCAACTCTCAGTGTTGCTTGCGTGCTTTTTTTGTTAACCTTTGTGGTTGTCGAACCATTGTTGGGGATATAAGCAAGCGTTGTGTTTTCCATTCGCTGTTTGTGTGTGTGTCAATTTCGTTTGAAACTGTCGATGTAACGAAATCATTATCGCTACTGCGTTTTTCGATGTCTGCAACATGATTAGATGTATTGTCTGGTACCAAGAATCGCCATAGAGAATTAGTAGCTAGCATCCTACCTATATTCGGGGTCAAAATCAAAAAGAGTGTGCCTTTGATTTGGAAACAAAACCTGTCCCTGTGATTATCAATGGTCAAATAATTGTCTTTTACGCCCAAATTTTGATTTATGACTTTTCGTATGGCCTCGAGAATATCATATTGCGTTGTGTACCTTCTCTCAGGAATATATACAATTTTGCGTAACTTGTCTAGCGCATCATCATAGAAAACGATCGAGAATGCACCATTGTATATACCCAGATCGCGCTCTGGCGATTTCTTGAAGCAGTTATCGTTACAGCTACATAGAGACACAAACAAGACAAATAGTATGAAGCGCAACATAGCTGGTTTTTATTTCATTCATCTAACAAAACACATGTAATAGCTATAAAACAAAAAATTTGCACACAACAGACTACAACACAAAATCTGCAGGAATGTACAAAACGAGGCCGTTTGTCAGCAATTCCTTCGACACACAAAATGCGACAAAGTTCGGTGGGATGTGGATGTTGGGAATGCATGTTCTAACCGCTTGAGAGAGCATATCTTCGTGTTCTTCGTTTTGACACTGATTGATGAAGTAAACTTTACATGGGTCTTCTTCAGGTAACATGTCGCTAACGGGTATTGGGGCTTCTTGTACCTCTTGTTCTGGGATAAACGTTTCCACAATTTCTTCTTTCACGATTGATAAATCGACCGGCATACTGATTATCTCATTTTGCTCCGAACATGCCTTCACATCAGAACAAGGCATTTCATTTGTTTTGCAAATTGTGCAAAGCATCTTTTTGGGGAGACTCGACGGATCCTTTGGATCTTCAACAAATTTGCGTTTGCGATTAGGAATAGCATTGACTAGTCTACCTTTTCCCCCATCGATCAGTTCCGTTTCAATGTGAAGACTGTTGATGTGCTTGCGGTACAAAGGATGCATCACAAACAAAACCTCTAACGCCTGACACAAATTTGTATTTGGATATCCATATTTTGGTTGCAGTGAGTATACGTTGGCATTCATCTCTTTCATTTCGATGCCAGTTTGCAACGCTTCGTATATTTCACCACAGCTTCTCACAATTTTTAGACCTATTGTGAGCTCTTTCTGTGTACTGACAAGCTGAAAGTTTTAACTCGGTAGCACTCCTTTTTTCACCAATATTTCCACGATATCATTTTCTGAACAATCGAGTAATGTCATGACTGCTCGAAAGTAGGTGTTCAGCTTCAATCGTATCTGAGTCCTTTCCAAAGATAGACAAGTGGATTTCACCGAATAGACTTTGCTAAACTCCTCGATTCCGTGCAACTCCAACACTGGTATTATGCATATCGGCAATCTGTAGTTGAACGTGGGATTCGACTGCATGTATCTACCCTTCTTTATGCGCTCGTTTAGAGTTGCGAAATGTTCTGGTACTAATGTTTTCAATATTTTGAAGTAACACATATCAATCTTTTCATCGGCAACAGAAAACATCAAGTCAACATATCGTTCAAACGCAGCTAGTGTCGGTTCATCGAGAAACACATGGTCCAGCGTTGGCTTGTAGTTCAAGTAGTCATACGGACTGTTCGTTATCGACGTAAAACGCAGTCCCTCGACATCTGTGAAAGGACATGTAACGCTAAACATGTACTTCTTCTGGTGACCATTCGCATTGAAATTTCTTTTCTCGCGAATGAATTTTTCGCACAATGTTTGGACGAACATGTTGTCGCTTCGGTTGTCAGATTGTAAATGAGACGCATTGAATAAGTTGCATGGCTTTATATACATCCCGTCATGTTACAAAGTTAGGGTTATAAACTTGAAATGGTAGGTTTGAACAACAGATATGGCTCGTTGCATTGAACGGAAAGGCGAAAGCAAATTACATGCACTCATCAAATCAAACCAACCCGAGTTGTTAGCAACACACATAAATCAAAACTTTGATTTCGAATCATCGTGTTACATTGTTATCAACGAAAAACATGTTTTGCCTGTTGATTTCACACAACAAGATTTAGAACAAGTTGTCATTCATAGATCAAAATCTGAATTCATACAGTTTGTGAAGCTCAGGTTTAGTGATTCTAAAAGCAATGGGTTTGATTTTCTGCTGTGTGAACAGACCGATTACGAAGATATCTACGGCAATGAGGTTCATCAGTGTCACCTTTATTTTGCAAACACATGTACCAAAGATATGGCAGCTACAAGCTATTACTTGACAAACGCGTTGAGTATGATTGGAGTACTTACGTTTTCAAAGCATACGCATGACAAACTGGCTTCGTGTCTAATCAAACGTTACGGTCAAACACTCGTACCCAAATGCACTACTGAGTTTTGGAACAAACAACTTGACTCATTTCGCACAAAACACATTCGTGATAAAATAGATCAGGTCTCACAACAAAATGACTCAACAACACTTCGTGATGAAATTGAGCGTTTGGTGCAAACAAAGTACAACTTTGTTTCTTGTCAATACAATACTGCCAACGAAATTCTCAATATTCTGTTCACGAACACAAGTGACAACAACTTTGGGTTAGTGGTTCTCAAACAGTCGCTGGGTTGGATATAAAAGCGCTACATGACTATTGATTCAAATCATTTTGATCAAAACGCCAAAGCAACAACATGTCTATACAATCAACTAAATTTCGAGTTCCACAAACTGAGAATTGGGACCTAGAGATAAGCCAGTCCGAGATGAAAAGCACTCCAAAAACCGAAGACTGGGAAGCTGAAATTGCGGTGGCGAAACGTCATCCATTCTTTCTCAGCGTGGGCAAAATAACACAGCGACGTATAAACCGAATGCACCGATGCTGGACCTGTCACTGCGTGCCTGTCAATTGTCGATGTGCAAAAACTTGAATAAACTTGTTGAAACGTTAACATGTGTTTGTTTGTTTGGTAGAAAATGTTATATAGGTAGTAACTTGAAAATTGACTCTATACACCTAAACAATCCTAGCCGTTGAACTTAAAGATTTAGGATTTTTTCGACATATGTTGCGTTTGAATATTGAAAAGTGGAACAAAGCTGTCGAAATGTACATCATGGATCTCTATCCAGATGTGAAGTTTACCTTTTCGACGCGAGATCAATGTTGGAAAGCGACAGATACGGAAATTGTGTACTATGTCGATATTGAGATTATTCTGATCACTCCGAAATATGATTTGTGCTGGACACACCAAGATCCCACAAAACGACTTCAAACCATAAATGGGATTTTGTTGAGCTCAAAAGCCAAGAGAACAAAACTCGTAACGTTTGACCAAGAGTATTTTTGAGACAAAAAATGTATAAAGATGTTGAAATAACCAATTTCATGTGTAATATAATATCATATCATATCATGGATGATACCGACGCTTTCTGCACGTATCAAACAAGTATGTACATGGAAAACTATATCGATAGACTGAAAACGTTTGAACTTTGGTCTCCCCAAATACAACCAAACAAATACCAGCTTGCTTCTTGCGGGTTGTACTACTTGGGACAACACGACCGTTGCAAATGTTTTCGTTGTGGCATTGTGTTGTATCATTGGAAATCTACAGACGATGCGTTCTTTGAACACCATAAACATTCACCGAATTGCCAGTTTTTGCGAATGGTGGGTCCAGGAACAAGACTATTGATAGACACATGAGTATGTTTCGTATGATCGTGTTGTAAATAAATATCATGAACCGTTCAATTCGATTTGTTCTTATTCTTGTAGTAACATATACTTATTCATGCAACTACCAAACGCAAAGTTGAAAAACAAGTACTATTGTGTGCACGAATGTTTGATTTTGCTATTGCGTTAGTTATTGATATAACCCAGTGTCGTATGTTTTCTCAAACTATATTATCCAACTCTAATCAAAGCAAATACAAACAACTATGTATATGTAGTTTCAAACGATTTTATTCTGCAACAATCAATATTTCAAACATTCAATCTTTCGCAACAACAACGTACAACAGTTTACATAGTCCACTAGATCAGCCCACATAGTCCACTCGATCAGTCCATCACAGATGCAAAAGCCTCGCTTCTCTGTTTTGGCCGTAACCCTGAATTTCGCCACACCATTCGCAGCGATCGTCGATCCGCGTACATGACACACAGCTGAGGGCCTCGCATCTACGGCAAAAGTTCACCATCGAAAAAAAGTTTTTGCACCTATGACACACAATCACTAACGTAGTGTCATACACAGTTGGCAGCATTTCGCCCATGCTCCTAATCCATCTGTCACAAGCTGCTTTGTTGTTTCCAGCTGACGACTTATTCTCACGATGCTTATTCTGCCTCTCTAACCATGCCTGGAAACTGCCACTTTTCTCCACACTTGACATCCATTGCTCGCAAGCTTTTCTGTTACTCATTATGCGTGTTGTTCGTTCAGTTTCAAAAATCGAAATGATTCAAACACGATCAATTCGCCCTTTTATAGTATGCCGTTATTCAACTCAACAGCATAAAAACTCGAAATGCATGTCCCTTCCCCAATACATGAAATTTCACAAAGTCGACAAAAGCCCCAATTGTATGTAAACAAAGTGTTTTATGTTTTCATCGACGAGCATTTTTATCAGCAAGCCGAATTTTGCGGAATATGCGGTGTCATTAGTTCTAGAAAAGATAGTTTTAATTCATGCTTGACAAAAAGTTTGTAGTTTACTTTGTTTTTTTGAAAAATACAACGTTCAAAGATATGAGTTTCATCCGAACCTTCTGAAAAATGAGTGTTGTTCTATGTACAGTATCGATACGTGTATGTGAGGCATTTTCAGGCTTTCTTTCTTGGATTGAGAGTTCAAGAAACGACGAATTCTGTCAAAACATGGATAATATGACATATTAGTACTACGAACATGTTTTTTTTGTTTTGTGATAGACAAAACCGTGTATTGTTGAAATGTCAACACATCTCAAATGTAAACAAAGAAAAATGAAGTACATGATAAATCATATTGTGTAGATTTTGGTACCAAAAGTTATATGCTCTTTACAAAATGTGTTTTGCAATTCAAATTATTGTGACCACTTCTGTTTTGTGTTTAAGAAGGCAGGTTAACTTGATATGTGTTGTTTTGTTTTCTTAGCTGCATCAGACTTTTTTTGACTTGAGGTTATCTGTACACATCAAACTATGCCATACAAAGTTGATTTCTAAAATGAATGAACACTCAGTATTTATTTGTAACTGTGTGCGGCTAACACCGTGATTGAATATTTCATCTCATGGCATAAGTTGAACAATTTCTAACCAGAATTTACATTTCAATATGACATTTTATATATGTATTAATGAAAACATGCACTGATATATCAGAATATTCTAGGCTTACTTTTCATATTTTAGACATAGAATGTACAATTGCCCATGTTAAAGTCTTATTCGCAAGCACATTTTATGTCCTAAACTCCAAAAAATCTATATACACAACAAAATACAAATTCTGCTTTTTGCCAACATGTGAAGTTTTAGTCACAACAATCTTTCATTCAAGTTGACACAAATATGTGTATCAACACCAAACCCCATAGGAAGTTTGTCTTGGTTAGAGTACCTATAGTATAGATATTTAAATATCAAGAAGCAAACCCTTCATAACAGGTTATGGTGTACAAAGTTCAAAAAAAGGTATTAACACAAAAAATGGAAAATTTGCATGTTGATCAGTACAGAAACTGTATTGCACAAAAATATTTTATCATGTTGACTTGACAGTGTAGAATATTTCATCTTGAATCAGAATTTGAAATTGTGATACACTGTATGAATTACAAAAGAACATGTGTTCACTCTCTCTTTTAAATTTTTTTTCTTTACAAAACACATCACTGCATATGTTATTCTGTTTTAGGTCTTTTTTTCTGATCAGTTCCCATATATGGTATATTCAAGAAGTTTAATGAAAATCCCACATAACCGGTTATAGTTAAGAATGATGGAAAAAAGTATTTAAACAAAAAGTGGAAACTTTTGCTATTTTGCAGGCATGACATTGTCTGTTTACCAGATTTCATTCAAATACATTTTACAGTGTGTGTGACCTAACAAGCACAACCACAAGCCATGTCTAGGATCAGATTTTTTTTTGTATTAATGACTATAGACAAATATATGAAAATTTTAGTATTCGGTCCACATAACAGGTATAATGCAAATGATAAGAAAAAAGTATATAAAAGCAATTTTGAAAGCATGTTTTTTTGTCAGCACGTTCATGTCTGGCCACAAAACTTATTGTTTGTGTTACATGTATGTGTGCAGTGATGATCAATTCATATCATCAGAGTGGTTCAAAGAAGAACGCCTTCTCTCGCAGAAGGAAATCTAGGTTCAAGTCCTAGCTCTGATATGAGTATGAGAAATCACTGAACGCAATTTACAGTGTGTGCGAGTTAGCAAGCACAACCACAAGCCAATTTTTAGTTCAGATTTGTTTTATTTGTATCTATAGATGAGTATATGAGAATTTTTATACATGGCTCTCATAACTGGTCTGATGCAAAAAGAGATTGCCATTCCGAACGCATATTTCAGTGTGTGTGAGCTAGCAAGTACAACCGCAAGTCAATTTTTGGTTCAGATTGGTTTTATTTGTATCTATAGATAAGAACATGAGAATTTTTATGCATGGCTCTCATAACTGGTCTTATGCAAAAAGAGATTGCCATTCCAAACCCATATTTCAGTGTGTGTGAGCTAGCAAGCACAACCACAAGTCAATTTTTGGTTCTGATCACAGGATTAATGGTTATAGAAAGCATTAACTAGTACAACATGTTTTCAAAATGTATGTTTCCACATTGCAGATATTTGTGAAAGTTGATACACAAATCATACTTTACAGTTTGATGATCACTTGAAATTTTGCATTTTGGTCTGCACATACATATTTGATCACAATAATCATTCTCTACCCAAGCTAATTTGTATGCAATGCAAATTGAAGCAACCAAAATGTATTAACACTGTGTTGGCTGGGATAGTAAAACTGTTTTCTTATTGCAGAATATGTTAGCTATACGTATAATACAGATACTTGAGGTTTTCAAATCAAAACTGGCATATCATGTTTGCTTGAACGTATGTGAACAAATGTCATATACATGGTCAAACGGGGTATTGTAGTTGAAGAGAATATCAGATCACAATCATGATTGCTAGGTTTTGACTGCTATGCATAGTGACTATCCAGCATTGATCAGTTCAAACGCCAGAGTAGTAGAATGTATAACGCTTTCTCCAGTCATGTGCTGGCTGAAAAAGATCCAGGTTCAAGCCCTGGCTTTGGCATGAACATGTGAAATGGCTGCATTAGTCAATATCTTAATTTCTGATCTATCACTATCAAAGAAACAGGATTAACGGTTATAGAGAGCATTAACTAGTACAACATGTTTTAAAAATGTATGTTTCCACATTGCATTTTTTTTGTGAAAGTTGATATGTGTGTCTGACGTGTGTGAAATGGCAGTTTTCGGTATTTTCATATGGCAAAGCATTTGACAGTTCGTTCTTGGTGCAAATTCATAACGTCATTTCAATATTTATTTAAGTTCATCCTACCAACTAAAGCGGCGTTAACATATCGATAATAGAAAATTGTGTTTATTTGTAAGTGGTTTAAATGCAATATCTCTATAACCCGTTGTCCGAATTCAATAAAATTTTCACAAGATTAACCGAAATTTCGATGCGCTCATACTGATACTATTTGTTCATACAAAATCGAATGCGCAAGTTATGATATTTTGATCTTACTGCAGTTGAAATAAGAACAGAGCTGTAGTCGCTTTAATAGTGCGGAATCATATCGAGCAAATTTCGTCAAACGAACGTCATGTAAACAATTGTTATGGGTCAAAATCTTGTACAATAACGTGTGTTCATCTGAGTTTTCATTCCGCTATTTTTTAAGGCCAATATGAGCCTGAAGTCGTGTAAGCATATAACATCAAGCATGTGAAACAAAACACGTTGTAAGGTTCTATACATTTTATTCATTCTAAGTATCAACCAATAATGCCATAGCAAGCACCAAGTTGACATGTTGCATTCTTATCGTATGGATGTCTGCATTTCAGACAAATCAATTGCCCAGAATTTTTGTTGTAGACGTATTCCAAATACTTCATTATGCAATTTATGCAGCAGAATCCGTGCCCGCACGTCTTGCTTATAATTGTTGGTGGATTGTCTTCATTTTTGCATATTCGGCAAGAGTCAACATCGCCACTGTTTTGTAGTTCGCTCGAAATGCTTTCTATAGCATGCGAAATATTTGAAGATACCTCGGACAGAAAAGAGCAAACCGTTGGCTCATCGCTTTCTTTGGATTGCACATACTGTAAGGATTTTTCAATGAACGCGATCCTTGTTCGAGCATCAGCGTGCAACGATTTTATTTCTTTTTGTTTCTTGAGATACTGCTCTACAAAGTCAGTCTGCTTATTTTCACTTGAGATTGCGTTATGTTTTGCATTTCGCGAGCCCTTAGGTTTTTTGACAGTGTGTCCCTCGGAATCACCAATAGCTTTGCGTTTGTTCGAATTCTTAGTACTACTCGAACCTGATGAGTCGTTGGAATTTTGCTGTAAAAGCTGAGCAATAAAATCGGCAGCTTTTTTTTCTTCATTTTTTTGCAAATGATACTGTTTATCAGTTTTCTCGTCTCTCATTTTTAGAAGGGAGTGCACGTTTTGACAAGTTTGGTTGAGCTCACTTGGGGTGAGATATAACGGATGACTTTCATCATCTAAACATAAACCAACACCAGCAAGTTGTTTTGACACCATTTCGCTTCGTTACTCAAATGAGAATGATTGCGTTTGTCAAAATACTGGATTTATATAGTACAAGTTTGTGTTATATTATTTTTTTGATTTCGCTGCACATTTCGAAACATGTTGATACTACTAGATGTTATATTACACAATGACTCATATTTAGCATTCGATCCATCGCAATTCGATACGAAATTGTTCGTAAGCTCAACGTTCTACTATACAATCAAACTATATCTAACCTACTCATTAACGACCAACACAAGATATGCATTTAAACATTTTATTTTACAACAAACATCAAACATATGAAAACAGTCAAAAAATTTAATCAGTGAAAAGCATTCGCACCCAGCCAGTAACGTCAGCTCGACACATAGCGCAGTCTCCATCAAACATCATCAGGCAGCAGTTTTCACAAAAAGTGTGCCCACACCTTGTCAAGGTACTGTTTTTTTCCTCATCGTAGCATATGGTACACGTTTTCAATAATCGAATAGCCTCTTCTTTCTCGTCAATAAGTTTTCTTCTTTGCGAATCCAAAGCCTGCTCTTTTTCAAATAGGAGCTGCGATATTATCCTATCGGTTTCGAGTTCATGTTGCTCTTTTAGCGCGCGTTCGCGTTTAGACCACTCATCCTCGAAGAAACGCTCTTGATCATCAACCAAATGTTCGCTTGCTTCTCGCTGATAAGATGAAGCCCTCTGCAAGCAAGACAGCATTTTTTTGCAGACATCGCGACCTTCTTTAGACATAGCGAAGTTGCTGCTGTTCACAAACGCTGTAACCTGACTTCCAATTCTGTTCAAATGATAGCCGAACGACTTAAACTCAATTGACGCCGATTGTTCTGGTCGAGTGTATGGCTTTGTAGCATGTCGCTTGCCCCTGCCAGTCGTTTCGCTACTACCACTAGCAGCGTCTGTGTCCTCGAACTTTGGCAGTCGGTTTGCGTATTTCGGCATGATTTCGAACCAATGTTCTCTCTTGGAGTCTCAAATCAAGAATGATGACAATAGCTGTTCGGGTCGCCTTTTATACCCGACGGGCTGGTGCGTTTTCAGTATATAGACAAAGCATAGCGCTTACATACCAAAGTCCTTGATAAAGATGAATAGCAAATTTCTTACGCGTGGTAGATGTCGACACCAAAATATTTGAGAAAAGCGCTGAGCAAAGTTGCATGTTTGAAAGATTTTGATCAAACGTACGTTAGCGAGTTAGGTCTTTACCTAAGAAAGACATTTCCCACACTCCGCGATGACTGTCGGTTGTACATAAAACACGAAGTAACAATTCAGAACAGGCGATCCGATTTCGTTATTCATATACCAAATGTTGCCCTAATACTACTCGAATACAAAACATCGAATGTTACAACAAAAGTACGCAGAGAATATCTTACTCAAGTACTCGATACGTATCACAAGTTTCGACAAAGCTTATGCGCTAATCAAAATTCAAGCCATTTACGTTTAATTAGCATTTTGCTCATTCGTAATTCTTTATCTCGACAAAACAAAATTGTGTGTGTGAAAAATGAGTCAATACCTAACAGCTGTTATATGCTATGAACTTTTATGAATATTTTTGCGAAATGTACTATGATCAAATCTCAACGCAACAGTGCAGTGGAGTATTTTTCAAATCACAATATCTCGCTAGTACAACTTTTTTGCTTTAATAATTTCACAGCGCTTAAATTTCCAATCCAATACTTCTTTAACGCAGCACAGCGAGGCCATCAAGTGCAAATAATATCGAACGTCATTTCACAGTAAAGTACATAGATAGATGAGTATTTGCGAGAAAGTTTAAATGCAAATTTATCAAAAACTACTGCAGATATTGGGATCAAATTTTAACTATGATATTCAACTAAGAAAGCTCCACAATGATTGTTCCATACGTTGTTTTCTTTTGTTATTGCTTCTTGGACAAAAATGCGAATTTTTGAAAGCCTTCATGAAGAAATCTTTTTTTGCCTATTCGTTTAAAGAAACTAAATATGTACCGTCGAGTAGAGATTTTTTTTCTGAATGATTTTGTGTATAACACTTTGTATGTTTGTGAATCGCGTAGGTTTTATCAACATTAACTCACGCGCAACACTTCTAGTTTTCTTAACCTGGAGGTTAAATTCATAAAATGCAGTACGTCGTTTCGCTGTAAGTAAACAACCGTGGGTAGATTGTCAAGGACATAGGTTTAAGTCATTTTTTTTTCTGAAACCACTCAAGATATCAATATGAAATTTTCAGTACTTTAAACAGAAGGATATATGCTACAATTACGTACTGATTAGTATGCCCTGAAAAATATGCTTCAATGTAAAATATCTGTCCGAAATCTTTTGTATGAAGAAAACTTTTTTGCTTTTTCGTTTTGCTTAACGAAATATGTACAGTTGAATTGGGAATTGTTTTCTGAAGAATTTGGTGTATAACACTTTGTATGTATGTGAATAATTTCGATTTAACACGGGTTAAACGCAACATTGATCGTTTTCTTTAAATCGGCATCTCGCAAAAATTCATGACATGCAGTACGTCATTTCGTTTAAATGTAAGCAACCGAGGAAAGACTTAACATAATATCGGTTTAAGTTAAATATCTCCGGAACGATTCATGGCATCAATATCAAATTTCAAGTACAATACCCAGCTTATTGTTCGCTACAACTTTTCTATTGTTATTTTTGTTCCAACATACATGCTTATGAGATAAAAATCACGTTGAAAACGTTCGCAACAAGAAAACTTTTTCATTGCGGTGATTTGTGAAACAAAACTGATATCATCTTATAGAAAATTTCATTCCGAATATTTTGATATGACATGCGTGTATGTTTATTGTATCGCTTGATCAAGACTAGCCGAAAACCATTTTGCCTGTAATCATGAATTGACTTTTTAAAGCACGAAACATGTACTGTAGATCTACAGCTCTCGAACGTCATTTCTATGCATGTAAACAACCTTGAGTACAATATCTTACAATGAGGTTTAAGTCACTTTTCTTTGAAACCACTAATAATATCCTGATGAAATTTTCACCATAATATGTAATCCTATGATAGCTACAATTTTTGTCTCGCCTATATTGTTCTCACACGACTCATTGCATAAGACATTCAACATTAAAAAATTCGCTAACAAGAAAACTTTTTCGTGTTAAGAGCATTTATCTTCATTTTGGTATTAGCTTGTAGGACATTCGATTCCACGCATTTTGATGTATTCCACTTAATCGTATGTCTAAACACAACAATAAAACAGTCCGATAACGATTTTGTCATAAACGCATTTCTGTCTTTAACTTTAGATTTTTACAACGTCGTCTTTTCATATGGACGATGGTCCACCGTCGCCCAACTAAAAATAGCATGTAAAACCAAGTATGCGCATGCTCAGTGGCGGGCGCAGTAAATGGTTAAAGTGAAAGTAGATGTCGCCGCCATTTTGAGTGGTTGGTAAACTGTGGTTTGTGTCCAAATAATTAGACGGTATCTTTTGTATATTGACCCCATACTTATGTAGTCATTGCATATATTTTTATTAATGGGTTTCGACCCGTAGCCTTGTGTTCGCCCTACATCATGTTCGCCTTGGGTTCTGTTAACCCTTCGATTCAGTGAAAGTAATAAACGGAGAAAAAAACACATTTTTTTTAAATTGTATTATTCATAACAGTTACACAATTGTATTGGTTGTGTGTTGTACATATTTGATATCTGATACGCAAACATATTCTTGAAGTGAAATATTTTGCCAACAATAGTTCTTCCCCATAGTAAATACTGGAAACCATACATTATCCTACCGTACCACAAATTCGACGACACCTAAATTCGACGATGTTCTATTTATATTGATTAAATGGATGATTATTGTCTTTGAATCATTTCAAAGTAATACAGCCGAGTTTAAAATTATTATTTTCTGCTATTAAACATTTCATTATTTCTTTCATTATTTGCTAAATATTGCTTCATGTAACCGTTACATCGTCGAATTTCGGTCCATTACATTCGGTTCTTTACACCCGTCGAATTTGGGTCACACTGGGATATTGCATACATGCATCTAGTCCAAATTTTTGACGCTCTTAAATATTAAGCTACTTTTTATATGGGTAAAGTATCTCGCGCGTCTTATAAATAAGACTAACATGCATCATGCAGAGATCTCCCTCTGGTTTAGTTCAAACCTGTATATTTTAGTTTGATTGCATAGGACTTATTTGAAAAAGCTGTAAATTTTGTTTCCGGTGCCTAGAACCAGTACTTAGTGTCTATAGGGAAGATCTAAAGAACGCTTCCACAGTGGGGATCGAACCCGTGACCTCCTGGTTGCTAGGCGGACACCATATCCTGTACGCCACAGCTACCTCAGGGTTTGGGGTAACGGTACAGTTTGTCAAGGTATTCCGAATCATTAGACATTCTGAATCCACATTTTCATTTAAAAAGTCTTAACGTTTGGTATGCGATTTGAAAGGTTATTGTTGTTTCTAAAAATTTAATCCCCCAGCCTGTAAAGAATGAAGAATCATTGTTTTTGATGAAAATGTTGATTCAGAATGCCTAATGATACCTGTACCCTGAGGCGGGGGAAATAGGGCATCATTTAAAAAAAAAATTGGACTTTAAACCAAACATGAGAAACAATATAATATGTTTTTTTAATCACTTGATTAGTCTTTATTACCGCCAAATTAAATACATAACAATTCTATTTAGTTTTAAACATTTTAAACTTGACAATTCTGGGTCTAGGGCAATTAATATGCTTGAGTGTCGGGTGAATTTTTATCTGGGGAAAAATTAATACTTTTTTGTTGAGGGAATGGGGCCTTATTTTGGCCAAGTCTTGAATCGTTATAAGACGGTATATAATATTATATTTACCTGTCAATAATATCTGCAAGGGGAGTTAGACAGTATAGATTGATATATACATGTACATGGTCACTCTTAATGTCACTCAAATAGATAAAGTAATCAGTATTGCTATTTAATGGTATGTTTTTTTCATGAGAATAAACTTAAGGTTAATAGTGATTACTTTGTAAAATAAAACAAAGCATGTGCAAATATTGCAATAAAATATTCATTTTTAACACCATTAAAAAAAAGTTAACAATATCTATACACATTCCTTGGTATTTTACCCTAGCATAACAGCTTCAATCACATAATCATTATTTCAATCAATTAACTGGGTCTGTTATCTCATCATCTCTTAATAAATCATATATATTGATAGCCACCTGCTTCGTACACATTTCAAACTAATATTTCAGACACCAAACGCAAAGCCTATCCCAAGGCAATGCCCCATTTGCGTGGTAAAAGGCAACACGACTGTGTACCTCCGGGTAACAGACCACGTTCGCTGGGTGCAAGCCCTGACGGCAGACCCCATGAAACCGTTGATGTCAGAGGCACGTGCTAAGACGGTCGGAAAGTGAAGAAGACAAAGCCGAGGAATTGCTACTCTTGCTGGCTGTGCGACCGGTCGGTGATTGACCGGCTGCGTCATCTAGAACAGGAGCACAAAATGGAGGCTGGGACATTCAATTTTGTTTACACAAGAGGGCCGTTTCCGGAAAGTAAGTGTTAAATTGTGTTCGTGTGGTTTTTGTATTTAATTTCTCATATTTCTATCAATGTCTAATACAAAACCATACCAAACGATTTGTAACTTTTACATTTAAACGTCATTTACAGGTCGCGAAAACTTCAGGAAAGGTGACCAGCAGACTCGCCACTCAAGATGACTCGGCATAGGAGGATGAGAAGGTGGAGGATGAGGAGGAGGAGGAAGAGGACTTTTCATTCCTAACGCGGAAATACTGCCTGAGCCTGGAACCCAATGCAAGGGTGATGCATGGTCGGAGAAGCTGCAAGTAACAATATGGATTGCTTATATAGTGTAAAGTTTTGAGTCCGTTTTCGGGGTAGAACCAGTACTTGGTGCATTAAGCCCTGTTTTCCCAGATTTTTTTTTAATTATATACATTTCAATTGATAGTCATTATTATTGCAACATGTATATATATTAAAAACCGTGAGGAAATATATATAAGTACATTAAAATTTAAGATAAATATTATTTATTTATAATACTTTGGAATTACTGGTTGTTAGTTAAATTATATGCGATTTCACCATCTAGCATAGAATATCATCCAATAATACTTGTTGCAGTTTCAATCGTTGACTCATATGTAGACTACATGTTCCTGCGGAGCAGGCCAGGTGGGTTGGCAAACGAGTCGAAAACACAAGAGGTCAACATGAAGATCAACCGGTTCCTGGCCCTGTCTGGCTACTTGGAAGGAGTGGTGTTGAGTGACGTGCTGTTGTGGATGGGCCATATGGAGGTCCACGACAGTTCCCAACACCACTCACCAGCTGAAGACGGTGCGGAATGCTCTAACGGCAATCAAGAACTTCCTGAAGTGGTGCGAGGGAATGGTCTAGCGGACGCCCGCACATTGAACAATGTAAGCGTAAACTTAGGATTTGATTTATGTAAATTATTCATTCTTCTTGGACATCTACTTATTAATGTTTTGGCGTTGGCGTCTTTCTGTCTGTTCTTCCGTCCATCTTTCCGTCCGTCCAGCACTTTTGTGTCGAGAGCCATATCTTGAAAGTGCTTTGGCCGATTTCATTGAAACTTGGTATGAGTATATATATGGATAAGAGGACGATGCACGCCAAATGGCATTGTACACAGTCTGTTAATAACGGGGTTTTGGCCCTTTGTATCTTGAAGCTTTTTTGAGTGTCAAACATAACACTTTTGTGTCCAGAAGCATATTGGCGGGGGATATCAATTCAACAAATTTGCTTGTTTAGCTTTATTTTTTTTCGGCCGATCTCCTTCTCACAGGCTTCCTGACCTCAACCTGCCTGGATAAGAGCCGTCGCGAGGTTGTTCGGAGGGTAGAGGAGAGTGCGGCCATCCTGACGGACGCAAACCTGGAGCGCCACTTCACTGAAAGTGAGCATGTAGTGAAAACGATCAAGGTGTTCCAGGAGACCCCGCTGGCACACCTGAAAGATATTCGGGGAATAATCATTAAACTGATAGCGCTCTATAACGCCTCCTGAACTGGCAAGTATACAAACCTGAGGGTATGTAATATAAATAAGCCTAGTATTGATTCGAAAAGATAACCCTAAATTACTTTTCAGACCAGAGTTGTTTTTCAGTAGCAATTGCATAGAATTGAATGAAACTTGAAGTTAATAGGCATTAAAATTGGGTTTATTTAAGTATACAGCAAAGCTGTTCGCCTGTTAATTGACCGACTTGTCTTATGTATAATATTTTTACCAGATTGTTACCTTGAAGACAGATAAACTATAATGCAAAAGTTCAGTTTGACATTCCAAATTGGGGAAAGGCCTTGAAGCCATTGTAAAATTAAACTATTATGGCCCCTTAATTGATTGAAAATGTCAAATTTCTGTCTGCATATGTTGGTGTATGAATTTAGTGAAATTCAAATTATATCAAATTTGTTATCATTTTTCAGTGGTTCTTGCATAAGAGTCATCAGGATGATTTGGTCATTTCAGAGATGTACCCTTTATAGCTCAACTTGAGTTATTGTTGCTGGTCTTTGTCTGTTTTGCGATGTGTGTCTATATGTCAACATTTTTACTTAAACAATATCTCCTACTAAACCTTTGGGCAAAGCTTGATGAAACTGGCAGGAATATTCCTGGCATGAAGCTCCTTCAATGTTGCTCCAAGAATTGTTTTCCATGAAATCCTTGTTGCCCTGGCAACCAAAAGGAAAAACTTAAAAAATCTACTCTGAAACTGCAAGGCCTTGGGCTGAGATATTTAGCATGAAACATTGTGTGGTGGACCTTTACCTGTGGGCAAGTCGATTTTTTGTCGAGCCCACTTATGGAGAGCTCGACATATTTGTCACAGTTGGCAGTTTGGTGTATGTGGATCAGTCCGTCAGTATGAAAGATTGGAGGAATTTCAAATAACTTACAATAAATGTTCACAATCATGACACGGCCGGTCACTGCTCAAGAAAACGTCAATATCTCAAAGGTCAAGGTCACACTTTGAGTTCAAATGTCAAAAATGGCCATAAATGACCTTGTCTGGGCCATTATTATGTCATTCATTGTCAGAATTAAATTCAATTTAAAATCATGTGTTCACCATAATTTGACGGTGTTGCATGAGAAGGAATAATGTCGAAATCTCAAAGGTCAAGGTCACACTTTTAGTTCAAAAGTAAAAAATGGCCATAAATGAGCTTGTCCGGGCCATAACTGTGTCATTCATTGTAAGATTTTAAAATCATTAAGCACATTTGTTCACCATCACTCGACGGTGTATCATAAGAAAGAATTACGTCAAAATCTCCAAACTCAAGATTACACTTAAGAGTTCAAAGGTTAATTGGTGGGACTTGTACCATGATTGTTCAAACTATGTTCCTGGGGTCAAAATTGCCCCACTGGGGAGGGAAATGTAATTTCCTTATTAGTATATTAAAAAACCTCAAAAACAAAAATTTTCTCATAAATCACAAGGCATGGCATGAAAGTTCATCTTGTGGACCTTCACCAAGATTGTTCAAGTATCATTGGATCATATTTGCCCCACCCTCGGATCAAATTTGTTTTCCTTCTATAATATATATATAATGAACACTTAAAAATATTCTTCTCAAAAACTGCAGTGCGAACATACATATTTTGCATAAAACATCATCTGGTGAACTTCTGTACAGATTTTTAAAATTATGGGCTGGGGGTACCAATGATAAATTCACTGAATTTACCTGCTAAGATTCATTTGCTTTGTGGAAATGCAATAACTTGCAATGTTTTTAAAGTGATTGAATGGTTCAACATTAACATAAAATTAAAAAGAAAAAAACTATTTCATACATCATATTATACTTATAAAAAGCCATAATTGTAATGCTTTCATGGAAAAAAATGAATGTTTGCTTAATTTTCAAAAATATTAATAAATCTTTAATGTTGAGGATTCTTCATAAAGGTTTTACGTGTGCACAGAATGTTATGGTAATCTCCAAAGCATTCCCATTACAAAATACATCCGATGTCTATGGATAAGTTATTTTTATGCCCCCTTTCGAAGAAAAGGGGGTATATAGTTTTCGCACTGTCTGTCATTCTGTCACACTTTTCGTGTCCGCTTTCTAATTCAAATAATTTTCATTCGATCTTTACCAAACTTAATCAGAAGTTGTGTCTAGACAATATCTAGGTCAAGTTCGAATTTGGGTCATGCCGGGTCAAAAACTAGGTCACGGGGTCACTTAGTGCATTTCAAGAATTTAGCATGGTGTCTGCTCTATAATTGAAGTAGTTTGCATCAACATTCATGCGCCTGTCAAGTATCGGGCATTCAGCGTGAGAGTCGCGCATTTACGCAGCAAAACACCCTCTCACACAGCCAAATCTTATGCTCTCCTTTTTTTATACGCCCGTTTTTAAAAACGGGACGTATTATAGTTTTACCCTTGGCGGACGGCGTCCACAGCAGTGTCCGCTCTCTAATTTAAATAGTTTTCATCCGATCTTCACCAAACTTGGTCAGAAGTTGTGTCTAGACAATATCTATGTCAAGTTCAAATATGGGTCATGCCGGGTCAAAAACTAGGTCACGAGGTCACTTAGTGCATTTCAAGGATTTAGCATGGTGTCTGCTTTCTAATTGAAGTAGATTTCACCCGATCTTCACCAAATTTGGTCAGAAGTTGTGTCTAGATGATATGTAGGTCAAGTTGGAATATGGGTCATGCAGGGTCAAAAACGAGGTCACAAGGTCACATATTGCATTTCAAGTATTTAGCATGGTGTCTGCCCTCTTATTGAAGTAGTTTTCATATGATCTTCACCAAATTTAGTCAGATGTTATACTAAATGATATCTAGGTCAAGTTTAAATATGGGTCATGCCGGGTCAATAACTAGGTCTCGAGGTCACTTAGTGCATTTCAAGCATTGAGCATGGTGTCCAAAACCTTCGAACGGGCGTATCTTGTGACAGTTTGGCACTCTTGTTTAAAACTGACGATGCATGAAACTATTTTCACTCATATTTTTTATGTAATTTAAATGCCAAATTTAGAAAATGCATATGAATGTGAAACGAAACTGTAAGTAAGTAAATAGTGTTACAGTTACTGTACAAACAACCCATTTTTCAAAAGAAGCGTTTTTTTTTGTAAACTGTACTGATGGTTTTGCTAGTTATGCCATAGGTTGTTGATAACTCGCGTTTGTTCAGCTAATTTCATTATTTCTTTTATAGCCATTAATGTGTTATCATGGTCATTGATGTGAACAAAAGCAAACTGTTATTTTTACAGCATCCAGTAAAAATACCCATATTGTAAATCACACGGGTACTACTGCTCTAATGTTTGATCAAGAATGCATCTAATGGATAATCAAACTAGTGGTTTCACTCAATTGATTTTTGCATATATAGGTAGGTGTACCTAGAGATTGAGCTGGAGACAGTGAAGGTGCTGACCTCTGTGTGGAACACTTAGAAGCTGGCAAGTTTTCATATTGAAGGGTATGGTTCCCAACCGCCCATCACACACAGAATGTAGCTTGTCGTCTTCCGCAGTAAAAACTGGTTAGTGCTCCACAATGCGATACCTGGTTCATATGTTTGTTGCTTGAGTATTAATTATTATTATCAAGATTATCTTGTTTTATATTTCTTGATTATTTGCTATTATATCCCCAGAAACATAGTATAGTGGGGTATATAGGAGTGACCTTGTCTGTCTGTCGATGGCTCTGTATTAAGTGTCCCCTATCTAATTCAAGGTGTTTATTGGATCTTCACCAAACTTGGTCATAAGTTGTATGTAGATGATGTCTAGGTCAAGTTTGAATATAGGTCATGCCGGGTCAAAAACTAGGTCACGGGGTCACTTAGTGCGTTTAAAACATTCATCATGCTGTCCGCTCTGTAATTTAAGTAGTTTTCATCCAATCTATGTGTTAACTAGAGTTGCGACACCTTAAGGGTTTCGCGGGATGGAATGAGTGGGAAATAAAAAAATGTGGGTTCGAAAATTTTGGGTAAGAAAATGTGGGAACACAAATTTTGGGTACTAAACAAATGTGGGTACGAACATTTTGGTTACGAAAAAAAATGTGGGTACGAAAATTGTGGGTACAATGGGTCAATGTTAAGGTTTTAGCATGGCGGACGCCGGACGGCGAAAAGACACGATACGACACGATGAGCTGGCTATGACAATACCTCAGGTATTCTCCGAAAACAGCCGAGCGCATATGCATAAGTCAGTGAGTAATACTCAACAAGACTATTGTCAAGCAAATTTGTCCCCTACCGGCTCCACCATTGTCAGAATTTATTTTATTTTTTTATTTATTGCCATAGAAAGCAGAATTTTTGACGTAGGAACAAAATGAAATCACGTGCATAATGTCCTTATTGCCATCTATCCATGTTTCAAGTTTCATGAAAAAATATTAAGAACTTTTAAAGTTATCGCAGGATTCAGAAAAGTGTGACAGACTGACTGACTGACTGACTGACTGACGGACACACAGAGCACAAACCATAAATCCCCTCCGGTGAAACCGGTAGTGGACTAATAAAAGCTAGGCACGGCGTATAAAATCAGAACCACTGGGTCGAATCTGCTGAAACTTCGCCACATTATAGATTATACTAGTCCAAACAAGCTACAGAATGAGCGTTTTTGGACCTGACAGCGTAAAACATTAACCAATAATGGACAGCACAAAATGGGTCATTTTGTACAAAAATTGTAAACTTTGAGTGGCATTTAATGACCTTTAGACATCAGAAAGTTGCAAATTTTTAATATTCTGCACACTTCGACTTGTTTGTTTTACAAATTTAGAAGCATTTATGCTTGGGATGTATATAAACCCTGTTATTCAGTGTCAAATTTGGCAAAAATCACAATACAATCCCAAAAATGGCTAAGCAGCAATGCCCCTTTAACATTATTCCTTATATTTAATTGTATTGTTTAAAAAGATAACTGTGTATATTTAATCATAATGGCTCTGTATATCACACATGATAGGGCACTGCTGGGGCTTGAACCCAGAACTCATCTCACATTGTAAGATGCGTTTTTCAATTAAACTACAATGACTGTATCTTGTGAAGTAGAGCCAACATACACCCACATACCGGTAAGTGAAAAAATCATTCTGTCCATATATTTGTAGTGGGCGTTAGTGAAAGTGAAAGTCTTTTTCCAGGTTTTCCCTGATTTCCAGGTTGGCTGGAAACCATGTTTAACTATGATAAAATGTTCTTTAGATGCCATGTGTATTAATATATAGGTCTATTTTTCTGAGATATTAATGAAAATGCCTTTGGGTATGTGGCGAATATTTAAAAAATCTGCAACTTGATATATGGTGCTAACACGGTAAAATTGTATGAGCCCAAATTATAATGGATGAATGCGTATTATGCTTCTCTGCTTATACTATGACGACATGTTCATACAATGTCATTTTTATTAATATACATGTATATGCCAAATTTAATGAAAAAGACTTGAAAATGTGTGTCGCAAGATACCAAGTACGAAAAAAATCAGCATTTTTATGTAGGGTCATCACACGGTAAAATTATTTGTGCCCAAAATAATAATAGATGAATGCATATTAGGCTTCAATGTTGCTTATACTATGACTACTGGTTCATAAGATGCCATTTTTATAAATATCTATGCCAAATTTAATGAAATAGACATGAAAATGTGTGTCGCCAGGTACCAAGTAAGAAAAAAATCAGCATTTTTATGTAGGGTCTTCACACGGTAAAATTATTTGTTCCCAAATAATAATAGATGAATGCATATTAGGCTTCAATGTTGCTTATACTATGACGATATGCTCATACAATGCCATTTATAAAAATATCTATGCCAAATTTAATGAAATAGAATTAAAAATGTGTGTCGCCAGGTACCAAGTAAGAAAAAAATCAGCATTTTTATGTAGGGTCTTCACATGGTAAAATTATTTGTGCCAAAAATAATAACAGATGAATGCATATTAGGCTTCAATGTTGCTTATACTATGACTACTGGTTCATACAATGCCATTTTTAAAAATATCTATGCCAAATTTAATGAAATAGACTTGAAAATGTGTGTCGCCAGGTACCAAGTAAGAAAAAATCAGCATTTTTATGTAGGGTCTTCACACGGTAAAATTATTTGTGCCCAAATAATAATAGATGAATGCATATTAGGCTTCAATGTTGCTTATACTATGACTACTGGTTCATATGATGCCAGTTTTATAAATATCTATGCCAAATTTAATGAAATAGACTTGAAAATGTGTGTCGCCAGGTACCAAATAAGAAAAAAATCAGCATTTTTATGTAGGATCTTCACACGGTAAAATTGTTTGTGCCCAAATAATAATACATGTAGATGAATGCATAATAGGCTTCAATGTTGCTTATACTATGACTACTGGTTCATACGATGCCATTTTTTAAAATATCTATGCCAAATTTAATGAAAAAGACTTGAAAATGTGTGTCGCCAGGTACCAAGTAAGAAAAAAATCAGCATTTTTATGTAGGGTCTTCACACAGTAAAATTATTTGTGCCCAATTAATAATAGATGAATGCATATTAGGCTTCAATGTTGCTTATACTATGACTACTGGTTCATACGATGCCAATTTTATAAATATCTATGCCAAATTTAATGAAATAGACTTGAAAATGTGTGTCGCCAGGTACCAAGTAAGAAAAAAATCAGCATTTTTATGTAGGGTCTTCACACAGTAAAATTATTTGTGCCCAAATAATAATAGATAAATGCATATTAGGCTTCAATGCAGGGTTGGCATATTGACCGGTCAATTGAGTATTGACCGGGCAGGCGGTCAATACCTGGTTAAAACCGGTCAATACTGGTCATTACTGGTCGATTGAAAATTGTAGCATTTAAACATTATAAAAGAGCCATTTTATATAAAATCAATAATTATTCTGTAATTGATAAACTTTTTTCTGAGTTATTTATTTTTAAAAAAATATTTAAAGCTGTAAAAAGTTACTTCTTAATTATTTATGGAAACAGCCTCAAATACATAAGGACTAAGGCAATATCTTTATCTCAGTGTATCACATCTGTTACTAATTAGCCGGATTTTACATAAATTCCAGGTTGATAAACACAACAAGGTAAAGGTACCTTGTAGTCGGTGAGATAAAATAATAATACAGTTAGTAAGGCTCGTACCCTGGGTACGGTAAATATACTAAAACGTACGCGGAAATTTTAACACTAAATCGGTTGTTGTCGGCTATTTTGTAAAAATTAATTATGTTTACATTTATGTCAATTTTCTGTTGAATGGCATTTATATTATCAAAACTCATTGTTAAAATCAATAATGTGATTTAATTTTAAATCTTAAATTGTTTAAAGTCGCGTCATTGTATGACGTCGTCAAGTATAATATTTTCCGCGACATCGCACGTTCACTTTTTACCGTCATAGATTTTTTAAAAGAAACATTATTTGGTTACCAAGGTCCGTTAAATGGGGAACACCATATTCGGTATTTATATTATGTTTTAACAATTAATTAATGCTGTGTAATAAATATTGTTTAAGATATTTCGATATTTATTGAAAATGTTTCAAATTGTTATTTATGAAACCTCTTATTCTAATGAGTGTATGCTATTATATTATACTTTGAAAAGCATATCTGTTGTACTATAATCTTATTATTCATTTATTACTGTTAATTTCATTTATTGTAGAGAATCGTCAATGTTACATCTAGTCGCCAATGCTTGTTGTCAGTGTTAGTCGTAAATGCTTGTGATCATTGTCGTCGATGTTAGTCGTCAATCCTTATCGTCATTATACATGAAGGAAATAAAAGCAGAAACAGAGACGTATTCTTGATTACTTGCTTATTCCTACGGTGTCCTCTCAACACTCATACTAAAAAGCATGTTGATGCATATTTTTTAAAAGAGAAATTTGTTTAAGGTAAACAATATTGTTTTACGTTTATCGGTAGCATGTTTAACGACATCGGATTTTTGGCGGATATACAACTCGGATACAATCTAATATTTGCGGGTATGTTTAAGTTTATTTACCGTACCCAGGGTACATGTAAGTAAAATTTAGAGTACCCGGGGTACATGTACCGGTAAGTAGTACCCGAGCCGAGAATGATCAATCGAGCCTTAGTAAGTGAGTGATGCTGTATGGGATAACATGCACTGAGGGTGTATATTTTTCACGAACAAGTCAATTGAAGGTGTTAGAGATGCATTGATCCATAAGATTTAAAAGGGTAATTAACCACGGGCTTATTAAAATTAAAATGATGACATTACATTGTAACAGCTGTTTATTGTTGTATACTGTAAGCTTGCAATATTTTAAATAATGTAAACAACTTACCTTGTATTAAGTTGGCACATTGTTGTCAGGTGTAGAAACTTTTTATACTTATTTCTGTTAAGTTGCACTGGCTGAACCAAAAGAATTATGTAGTCGTTTCTAAATAATCACGAAACAACCTACTAATGCATATATGCTTGCCAGTTACTGAGTTTGTGCATTTCCATTCATTATCGGCCTTGGCAAACAGCGTAGAATCAGAGACGCCGTGTGATGTCTGCTATTTCGTTACACTGAAGATTTTCATATCCGCGGGTGTTTTTATGTCAAATGTTATGGTTTTTCAATAGATCGTATACTTATCTACAAAACAGCGAATGAGCATTCACTTTACATCATTTCTGATGATCTTATTTTGTAAATAATTTCTGAGTGTTACTTCCTACGTTGCTATGTCGTCAGCCATTTTGACGGTTGGTTTGTTTACTTTCCGTCTTTCGGTTTCCACTACAAACGAAATTAATTGATTTGCTGCTCGCGTTTATTTTTTGATTAAATAATAAATTATTAAACCCTAATAATGTAATTGTCTCAATATCATTTATATTCAAGATATTATCGGATAAATAGAATACCATTCTAATACCAGTGTGTACTTACATTTATCTCGGAAAGCCTAGCCGTGTAAACCTTTCTTTAACTCGTCGCACTCAATACGTTGAATAACACATAGATTTATGTCATGTTTATTAAAAAACCACAATGTGCACAAAAGACATGCATGTGTACTACCGATTGATATTCAAACACAATTATTACGCCTTTGTTTATCGATTAAACGCCTAACTGAATTAATAACGCGTAACGCCAGTTTCTTTGTTTCGTAGCAAGATGGAAGCTAGCCTAAGCGCTTTTCATGACGTAACGCGCGCGTGCCCTTTCCCATAAAAATATTTAGACGCAAAATACTCGAAAACTTGATTTTTCACAGGTATAACGCCTACGCCAACAGGTAGATCGCATTCTGGTCCATATACATGTCAAATTTCAGCAAAAGTTACCGGCCAGTTTTCAAGCGCCTCAAATCGCAGTGATTTGCCCCAGCTTAACGAAACTTAGCCCCCTTTATCATTCGTTCGAATGAACGTCATCAATGATGACGTCCAATACATCACTCATTCCATATAACCACCTTAAAAAATTCTATTATTAGCCTCGGTGTGACATTGACCCCAGTGACCTCAAACCTCATCAAAAGGAAGAGGTCATGCAAGGTACCTACATGCCAAATATGAAAGAGATCGTTAAAGTATTGAATGTGCTATGAGAAACTGTGACAAAAGTGTGACGGAAAAATCTATTATTAGCCTTGGTGACCTTGACCCCAGTGACCTCATCAAAAGGTTAAGGTCCATGCAAGGTACCTACGTGCCAAATATGAAAGAGATCGGTAAACAATTGAAGGTGCTATGGGAAACTAGTGAGGAAAGACAAACTGGAAACTATATGCTCCGGCGAAATTGTATTTCGGGAGCATAACAATTAGGAAAAATATGAAAAATAACGAATTTCAAGAATAAATGCTACAACAGAATCAGGAACACTGATAATAAAATGGCTTTTGTAAGGTGCATGAAGACAGCGAAATGAATACTGCAAATCATACAAGTCACAGAACATATCATTGACAATTTTTCATAAATGATTCAGCTATAAAGGTGCCATGATGACACTATATCGCTCATCTGACTGTTGCTTTTGTCTATAAACTTGAACTCTCTTCCTGGCCCTTTAAAAGAAGTGTTCACTATGAGCAAATAAGGACAAATTTGCCTGTGAGTTGGGTATAGCATCTTTTGAAATTTACGGAGGAGGTCAAACAGACGATGTTTTATGCCAAATATATAAGCTTTCCTTTTGGTTGCCATCGCAACCAGATTTATGCATGGAATGCATTTCATTTAACAACTTTGATAGAGGTTCATGCAAGAAAACTCGTGCCATGATTCATTAAAATTGGCACAGAGGTTAGATGTTGTTTAAGTAGAAAATGTTGACCCATGACGGACCAAGACCATTCACAATAGCTCACCCTGAGCACTTTATGCTCAGTTGAGATATAAACACAAAACAATTATTGCATAATAATACGTAGTATGTGTTTACTCGCTCAGTCTTTAAATAGAAAAAAGCATCAAAAGATGCAACAGTAAGTATTCAAAGTTCAGATGAACTTAAAATTATAGATCATTTAAGTATCAAATTAAACTAACCCAGCTAAAGCAATTCTTATCTTTTTTCATATGATAATTTTTTCTTCTTATTCCATTCAGTTATTTAAAAAGAATTGTAGGTAAAAGCAATAGTGTGACTGTGACATCTGACGGGCCGACCTTTTAATGCTGTTGAATTGTTCACATATTTCAGAATTTACAGATTCAAAGCCTTGAAGTCTGCTAGCTGTAAAAGCACGAGAACATTTGTGGGAGTAGCCATGGAAAATGTCATGAAAAAAATGTTCATTTTTATAGTATCCACTTTCTCTGTTTAGGCAATATTCTTGTAAATTACATGCAAAGTCATAAAACACGTCTTGTGGAGGGGTTTCTAAATAGCTATAGAGTGATAATGCGGGATCTTTTCTTCCTTCTGCCCCAGTCATGTGGAAACCATAGCAATGTCCATGGTCTGCACAGAACCAAAGAAATAATGTTGATGTTCCTCGAGCAGAAGTTTCAACTTTAGAATAAAGCTTTTGACATTTTTCAAATTCTAAAGTCGTATCGTCATGGTCTATATTTCTTTTAACACAGCTATCATTGTCAATGGAAAACTTTCTTACACTTCTTAACTTTAACCCAGATTCATTAAAATAATAGGCCCTTCCAAACTTTTCAGGATTGTATGTGCCCAGTTGAGGTACAGGTGGTTCTGGTTCAGTAACTTGCAATGACATTGATTCATTAATTAGATATTGCAAAAATAATCTAATGTCATCAGGCAATATTTCATTGTTGCTTATTAAAGACTCGCAAATTAAATCACTTAGTTCAGGTGCAAACGAACGAGTTTCATTAACAATACTATTAAATCGATCATTTTCAATATTGGGGCTATTTAATAATAGTTGAATTTTGTAACAATATGCAGGGGGTACAAGGCTTGTAATGGACGCTGTTGTGGCTAGCATTTTTAAAACATTTGAATATGCAACTCGTTCATTATCACTCATTTGATAAAATCTTTCGAAGGAACCCAAAACTTCAGAGGGCAGTGCTTGTTTTAACAACTCGATACGGTCCAATAAATCCCTCTCTGGAATAATTTTATTCTCTTTAATTTCATTCAGTTCTTTCCGAGCAATGTAATCTAAAGAAGTTCGAAGGTTAATCATTTCTTGTTTGTCAATTCCATTCAAATTTTCAAAAAAACATCTATCCATTCTACGATGCAGCGTATTATTAATGCCCAAAGCATGGTTTGTTTCTGTAATTTCCTCATAATTTGAATTCCGAAATCCAACCCCTACTTTTGTACCATCACAGCACAATCTCTTAGGACCATAACCACATACACCACAGGGTATATGGAAATCTATTTTCATGTTTGAAGCCCAACTGAACCAAAAATTAAAAAAAACTGTTTGATCCATAAACCTAGCCTTATTGTGGCGAGTTTTATACATCTCATTTTTAAACTGGCAGTAAGAGGAAAAAGTGCAACTAGAATTCATAACCATAGATACAAAATCCCACCCTATTTCATCTCCTGCTGCTGTATCCCTACTTAATACATGTAAACAATCTAAGTCCCCTTCATCCCAAAGAATTCTGCATGGCTTACTAATTGAATTATAGCATTCACGTATATAAATGTCACATTTTACAGGTGCAAAATTTGTGTAAATATTTAATGTCCTTTGTCTTTCGTGTATGGTCAGTCCATTTTCACTGTAATTATCGTCATCTTCTCGCTTGAGCCAACCGCTTCCACAGGGACCGGTATTGTCTGGAATATCTGGAAATAATACAGGTCCTTTTAGGCAGCCATCTGAACATCGAACAAGGTTAGAATCATTCCACTGATCACGTTTTATGATACTTTTCCTTAACTCATTATTGTCTTTAAGTCTGGGAGAATGTTTACTTCTACACTTAAAATTCCAAAGTCCAGATTCCTCATTGAAGTTATTGTATGCAGCAGTACTTAATGTAACCGAAACAGGCATTTTATCATCAATATTGTCATCAAATAACTGCTGTTCTTCATCATCATTGTTATCAATATTTGTATGAATTAAATCTTCCCACATGTGAGTATATGATTTAAATAAGTTTAAGTGCCTACAAACCTTCGAATTTGGTAAAGTACTTATATTTCTCTTATAACCAACCAGACAGGCCAAAAACAATATATTCCGATCATTTGATCTTGGGGCATACAAATAGAAAATGGTCAATATATGAGATAATAATTTCAAACTAGCACCTTCCTCAAATTACCCTAACCACACATATAATATATATATATATATTTATTTATTTATAGAACATTAACAAGGTTAAAATTCCTCTGATTAAGGAACTTGCCCACTAATATTGTTTATTATAAGGCAGGAATATCTCACCGGTCCAGGGTTAAGTTCAACGTCATTTGAAAGAATAAGAAGAAGCTGTGAAGTGTCTACATCTTGTTGGGGCGTCTCGTCAGTGTCTCGTTGGAAAAAGAAGTGGGATGGCACATTGACTTGATCTTCATTTGCGGCGTTGTCATCTTGTTGGGGCGTCTCTTCAGTTTCTCGGTGGCAATGGATGTTGGATGGCACGTTGATTTCATCTTCCTATAATAGAATAACCCTTCCTTTAATACAATACTTACTAGACAAACAAGACTATTGCCAAGCAATGTATGTCCCCTACAGGTTCCACCATTATCAGATTTTTTTGGATTTTTTTTTTCATTATATATATTTGTTGCCATATCAACCAGAAATTTTGATGAGGAACAAAATGAAATGACGTACATAATGTCCATATTGCCATATATCCATGTTTCAAGAAAAAATATGAAGAACTTTTAAAGTTATCGCAGGATCCAGAAAAAGTGACAGACTCACAGAATGACGGACACACAGAGCGCAAACCATAAGTCCCCTCAGGTTAAACTGTTAGGGGAGAAAAAAGTATTATATTTTTTCATTCAAAATCTTAAGAGTATATTTACATAACATAAAGCTATACAACAATATGTGTTCCATTTAAAAACCTGATTGAAAAGTGTGTCAGGCCTATCAACTTTCCACGATGAATGCTTCGTTATAAAATGGTCGAGCAGGGCATCTTCAGATGAACAGCACACCCTGCAGTTTGGGCAATTGTAGCAAGGGACCTAAAAAATACCACTCAGCCTGAGGATTCTAAAATCGCATCTCAGTAATATTTGTGAAAAACTCATGGAAATTGAAACAAAACAAAAACATGTACCACAATTGGTTCATACTTTAGAACATCTTTACATTATAATGAATTCAATACAGGCCCAGGACTGGTCCTGAAAAGCTTGCACATGGAAGACTTACATACACCAAAACCCCGCTTAACAGGTTATTGGTGATAATCAATTATACCTGAATTGTAAGAATACCAGCTATTTAGACTAATTTTATAAGGTTCTTTGTGTCGTCTTTAAAGCTTGGTTTTACTGTATTTGTAGAACATCTAAATGACCATACATGAAAGGATGAATGTGTGTTTTAAAGGATCATCTTGAACAAGTTTTGTTTATCTAACAAGAAAGAATACTTTCTGTCATTGATTTACCTGTTTGTTCTTCTTTTTCGTCATGGTAGGTTTCTCCCTTTTAACCTTACCAGTCTTGACTTCCATCTTCTTGCGTTTCTGAAAAGTTATTATGCTATCAGTCCATATTACCAGTACAAATGCTACAAATTACTACCGGTTATATAATTTGAAAAGCGTATACCTTTGAAGATGATTTGAAATAATGTGAATACATCCCTTTCATTAAATTCATTCTTTTTTAATGAAAACATAAAATTTGTCTATAGCATTGTGCCATGCTATCAGATCAATTGGCATGCTACAAATATAGTGTCATATAAACAGGGCAATCATTGTCTTTCATGCTTGAACCAATTACTATATTATGATACATACAAATAGGACACAGATGAATCAAACACACATTCTGCTGATTTATATTAAAATCAAAGTAATGAAAATACCTATGAAAGAAATATTTATGTAAATTGTCAAGATGGAAAGTGTTAAAAAGTATGGAGCATATCGTCATAAAATTAGTACCAAGCATAAGCCATTCAACTTGTATGCAGGCAGGAAAACAGCCACATCTTCAGTAATGTCAAGGTAAATAAATCCACTGCAGCATGACCTTTAATGCTTGACGAAAAAACAGGATCATTAATGCAGTGTCTGTGAATGCACAATCATGTAAAATTAATATTCATTCAGGCTAAAAATTGCCATCCAGTAAAAAAGGGAAACTATGTCTGAACTATATTTTTGTTGTCCCGGACAATATTGGACGACCACTAATTCCAATGACCGTCAATATAAAACTAACAAAACGATTAAACCTATTTGACATGAAACTAACAAGAGAGTTACTGCAGTAATAGCATTCATGCAGCAAGTTTTTATATAAAACAAGAGCACCGCATAACGGGTGCCATGCTCGGCTGCAAAAGCTTGTCAGAGTGACCTTGATCTTTGACCTAGTGACCTAAAATGGGTGTGGTGTGAAGAACTCATCAAGGTGCATATACATATGAAGTTTCAAAGTTGAAGGTGGAAGCACTTTGATTTTAGAGCCAATGATAAGGTTTTAGCACGACGCCGGTGGACGACGAGCAGGCTATAACAATACCTCGGGTTTTCTCCGAAAACAGCCTCGCTAATAAATATTGTTGGGGTGCCTAAAAATAAAGCAACAATGAGTGCCTTATGTTGGCATATGTTTATGTTGTATGTAATTCCATTAAGAAAGGTGATTTTTATGAAACTACTTAAGAATGCATTACATTTATTTATCTGAAATTAACAGTATTTTTTACCTTCTTTCCATACCTTTGACATTTCTGGTTGCAGACCTCTTAGCTCTGGCTGTGACAACCTGAGAATGAATTGTGTGTGTGAAAATATGGAAAACAAAATTATATAAACTAACTAGTTTATTTTTTATACAATTACAGAATGTTATGTTCTGATATAACTGAATGGTTATGACATCAACTCTGTGGTCTGGCTTTCACACAAAGACATCTGTTGAACTTTTCATGTTTACCACTTAATGACAAACAATGCCTTAGATGATTAAAGGCATTGCTTTAAAAGTATAGGACCTGCAGTCCAACTATTGCCTTACAGCTACCAATAATGAAGGGCATTATGGTACTGATCAGGGGCAAAAAGGCGAGGCTAAAAAGAGGCATGACAGGGTGCCCAGCTTTTCGGCTCTTGACATAACATTAATTTATAGGCTGTAACAAGCCATATGAGCAATCAATACTGGATTGCAATCACTTTATAAATGTTCATTAAGAATGATGAAATATCTGTACGATTAAATGCATAGAAAAGTTACCGTTATTTTATGTGTCTGAGGCTTAATGTCCCTGGGAACTGGTACTTCACTTGCATCCACCTTGTCTTGAATCTCTGGTTGAGCTCCCTACAATTTATTTAACCATAATACAGGTATTATACTTTTTTTAAACGGCTTATTTTAATCAAAAATATAAACATTACAGCAAAATCAAATGGTTATGAATATTTGTAGGTGGAAGCGCTTTGATTTTAGAGTCAATGTTAAGGTTTTAGCCTGACGCAGAATTGCAGTTTTGTGCATAAATCACATTTGCTTATGGCTCATAAATGCAGTCCACTTTGTTGTAGCACTAAACTCACAGTCTGCACAATATCCGAAAAGAGTGCTATGGTGCTGTCATGCTCCTGAACCGGTACTTCCGTGGCTGAGAGAGCTGGCCATTCTGTAGGATCTTGAACAGCAGCCTCCACACACAGCTGGTTTGGCAGGTCGTCCTGTATGGATGCTAAACACCTCCTAGCCCCTTCAGCACTCAGATGTAGTCCATCATGGGACAAGTACAGGGACTTCTTAAAATTAAATTTTGATTATAGATAGTTACCGTACTAATTTGTTTTAAACATAACTAAGATATTAAAGCAGCAAATTAAATGAACTGGTTTCCCTCAACGAATGAAAAAATATTTTAGTTTCAATCAATTAGAGTGTACAACTCTGAACTGACCAAAATGATCATCCTGACGAAACTTATGCAAGAACTTCTAAAAAAATGATAATACATGTTTATTTTTTAATTTCATTAACTTCCATATTACAGCACAGACAGATATCTTTAATTATGGGGCTTTACGTCTAGAGCTGAAACCAACAAAACGTGCAAGTGTACCACCACAAAGTAATACATCTATTTTAAAATTCATGATATGTCATGTAAAAGTTATTAAGAAACCAGTAATTGCAACAAAACTGCTCAATGAGTCAATTTTCACCAATTAAGGGGGCATATCTCTTGAGCAAAGAAGGATGTCTGAACAGAATTTGGGATTGGTCCACCGCAGTATAATGATGCATATATTTATTTTAAGTTTCATGATGATGAAATTCCATGCAACAGTTGCTGAGAAACTTCCTATTTCACTCTAGATCTTTCCCTATACCTGTTTAGTTGCTCCATAGTCCATGTATCTCACAGAAGGCACATGGTGACTCAGTTCCCACAGCATGCTGTTTGCGCTCCTTATCCACTGGCAGTAGTTCCCCGAGTGGCCATCGGGGAAACATTCTCACATCAAAATCACGTGGAAGAATCACGCAAAGCACCACGTGTATTTCAGTGCACACACTGAATACAACATCAAGGATCTCCGTCACACAACTAAAAATAACAAGCAAATTCATTGAATTGATATACCCTGCCAATATGCTTCTGGACACAAAAGTGTTATATTTGACACTAAAGAAGCATTTTTTAAGAAACAAAGGGCCATAACTCTGCTATTAACAGATGGTGTACGATGCCATTTGGCCTGCATCATCCTCTTATCCATACATATACTCATACCAAGTTTCAATGAAATCCGCCAAAGCACTTCTAAGATATGGCTCCGGACACAAAAGTGCTGGACGGACAGATGGAAAGACAGACGGACAGACAACCCCAAAACAATATCCCTCCTCCTATGGCAAGGGATAATAAGGTAATGGTATTAGTTGCTCATTGTATTATCTTCCCATCACAAACAATTATTAAATAGAGATGTGTTCGTCAGAAACACAATGCCCCATATTGCGCCGCTTTGTATTTTTTTATTTTTACCTTTGACCTTGAAGGATGACCTTGAACTTCCACCACTCAAAATGTGCAGCTTCATGAGATACACGTGCACACCAAATATCAAGTTGCTATCTTCAATATTGAAAAAGTTATGGCCAATGTTAAAGTTTTCAGACGGACAGACGCCATATATTTGACATTTGACCTTGAAGGATGACCTTTCACCAATAAAAAATGTTCAGCTCCATGAGGTACACAGGCATGCCAAATATCAAGTTTCTATCTTTAATAATGCAAAAGTTATGGCCAACGTTGAAGTTTTTTTTTCCCGACGGACGGACAGACTGACACACATACTGACTGACGGACAGTTCAACTTCTATGTGCAACCCTACCGGGGGCATAAAAAGTTACAAACAACTACAAAACTATTTGAGAAACTAACTTATTTTATTTCATTAAAATGCCAATCCAAAAAATCTAATAAGAAATGATACTAAGTTGATCAAGCTCATTTTTATTCATGCTGCTAAGCTGTTCAGTGGCGGATCCAGGGTTTCTAGTTAGGGGGTTGGTGTGGACATTCAATAATACAGGCCAATGTAAAAGCATAATGTTGTAGTGGATGTGGTGTCCGCCTAGTGATAGGGAGTTAGGAGGTTCTCATTATCTTCTCCATAAACACCAAGTTCTGGTTCTTCCCAGGAACAGACTCGAGTGTCTCAATAAGCATAGTGCGTTCCCTGCAATAAAGCTAAGGTAAATAGGTTAAATAAAAACTAAAACTGAAAAATTACTGTTCAACATACAGGTAGAAATCGCTATCCTTGCAGCAAACATCGTTAGAGCCAAGATGCAGGTACAATATGTCGTAACAACCTGACATCAGCTCTTGATGCAGCAGCTTTCTTAAGCCCTTCCGGTCAGACACATACTTTGCACCTGCATAGTAAAATAAGATCTTCCATTTGGAATTGGTTTTCATTTGCAATAATTTTTCTTGAGTTGTCATTTGTTATTGAATATTATGAAAAATAGTCATCATTGCTATGTTCGAGACAAGCAGGCTTATCTTTGTTAATATTTATCTCACTTGTTCTATGTTGCGTCAAATTTCTGGATTTGCAATCTTTTTCCCCATTTTGGTTACAGCAGAAAGGGTATTTTGCTTGATTCCATAATACATGTTTTATCAGTGTAATAATATACATGACGTGTACATGTAAATACCATGAAACTGTTAGGGTAAAATATCTTTTTGGGTATTGAAGCAATATTCAGTGGAGTTTTAAGCATTTCTTTAAAAACAAGAGATGCGTTTGTTGGAAACACAATGCCCCCTATTGCACCGCTTTGAAGCCATGTACATGTATTCAAACTTTGACCTTGAAGGATGACCTTGACCTTTCACCACTCAAATATGTGCAGCTCCATGAGATACACATGCATGCCAAATATCTAGTTGCTGTCTTCAATATTGCAAATTTTGACCTTTGACCTTGAAGGATTACCTTGACCTTTCATCACTCAAAATGTGCAGCTCCATGAGATATACATGCATGCCAAATATCAAGTTGCTATCTTCAATATTTAAAAAGTTATGGCCAATGTTAAAATTTTCAGAAGGACGGAATATTTGACATTTGACCTTGAAGAATGACCTTGATTTTCACCTTTTACCACTCAAAATATTCAGCTCCAAGAGATACACATGCATAAAAAAAAATCAAGTTGCTATCTTCAATATTTAAAAAGTTATGGCCAATGTTAAAGTTTTCGGACGGACGGAATATTTGACATTTGACCTTGAAGAATGACCTTGACCTTCACCTTTCATCACTCAAAATGTTCAGCTCCAGGAGATACCCATGCATGCCAAATATCGCGTTGCTATCATCAATAGTGAACAAGTTATGGCCAATGTTAAAGTTTTCGGTATGGACGGACAGACGCCATATATTAGACATTTGACCTTCACCTTTCACCACTCAAAATGTTCAGCCTCAGGAGATACACATACATGCCAAATATCAAATTGCTATCGTCAATAGTGAAAAAGTTATGACCAATGTTAGTTTTCGGACGGATGGACAGATGCCATATATTAGACCTTTGACCTTGAAGGATGACCTTGACCTTCACCTTTCACCACTCAAAATGTGCAGCTCAATGAGATGCACATGCATGCCAAATATAACGGTGCTATGTTAAATATTGAAAAAGTTATGACCATTAAAGTGTTCGGACGGACGGACAGACTGACAGTTCAACTGCTATATGTCACCCCTACCGGGGGCATAAAAACAATTATTTGGTACACAAAGCTTCAAATAAATATTAAAATTAGCAACCTTTTTTCCAAAGGCAGCAACAAACACTGCAGGGCTAGATTGAACTTTACCGGTACGCAGTTGTTTACAACCATCTACAAAGCGGGGATTTGGGGGCGGTAGCCCCCGATACTAAAGAAATATATAGGATAAAAGGATATGTGTTGCGTAAGTTGTTATGTGTTAGGTGTTAAGGGTTAGGGTACCCTGTTTGATGTTAAGTGTTGCGTACCGGTAAAGTTCAATCGTCCTCACTGCAGTATAAGACAGTAGCTAAAATAATTATGCCAACGCAAAAATCATCAAAAGATTATGGCGGCAATTTATATCGACTATTTAAGACAGTAAAAGGGGTAATATAAAGCAGCATGCCACAGAAACATGTTGGGTCTCACACTCAACTATAAACAGTTAAAAATTATTCACCAGATACGGGCAGAAAGTCAATCCTGCATTTGGAGGACATGCAGACTTCAAACGATGGACATTGGAATCCCCGGCAATAAGAACACGAACATCGCTGCTGCACCAGACATGTTCTACACCTGAAACAGAATAAACGGCTCTAGGAGAAGTGCCCCCCGGAGAACTGCCCCCCCCCAAAGATTTTTCACTGGGCGGAGAACTGCCCCCCTCACTGTTTTTTTATAGGGCGGAGAACTGCCCCCCCTGCTGATTAATAAGGGGCGGAGAACTGCCCCCCTGTCAGAATTGATGACCCGGAGAAGTGCCCCCTAATTAAAGAAATTTCGCGGCTATATAAAAAAGAGTATTATAATGACAATAACGCCAGTAACTTTCTTGCTATTATGTCTGGAAATTGAGTGAAATTTCAAAAGTAATATAAAGTTGTACAAGTATTAAAGTTATAAAACGGCAAAAAAATACCTGCCTCGGCATGGACGTCGCCATCTTGATAATCACGGGATTTTCGTCTATGTTAACAAAGAAAAACAAATCACTTTTTGCTAATAAAAAGTTTTCGCGGCTGAATTATTTGATATTTTCCCCGTAATTAAAACAAACAATTAGCATGCAATTTAATCCATCCGTATGCAAGCTGAAAACAATAATTTATTTGTTTGTTTTCGCCAATTACGGATTTGGACGGTTCAATATAATAAACCCGTATGCGGCTTTATTCAAAGCTAACAAGTTCTTAACAATTAAGGTCGGTCCGGTCTACCAATTAAAAGATCGCGGTGCTTATCGTTAACGGTAACAAGTTCTCTGCCTGCCTGATTAGCTGCTAATTAAAGCAACTGTTACCGATTTTGTTTGTTTGGCATGTCGACATGATCTGCTCAAAATGCTAACTGTTGCAGATTGTATGTATGTATGAATGTATGTTTTGAACGTTTATGTAAGCATGTATATATTTTTTAATGTATGTCTGAATGTATGTATGTATGATTGTAACTGTGAATGTATGTATGCATGTAATGTGTGTATTTATGTATGTTATTTTGTATTTCACATGAATTAACTAAACAACATAAATAAATTGATTATTAATTCGACTTCACTTTACTTTTTTCTTCAAGTCAGCTAAATTATTGCCTTTGCTTTGCCTATTAATTTACTTTTTTTAAACGTTTAGTTACGTTTTTTTTTCCATGGGTCAATACTATCTTTATAATGTAAATTAATTCCGATGTAACTTTTCCTCCATAAGTACCGAGTTGCACGTCTATATTTAGTTGCGACACATGGCCAGTATTAACATGCACGCGTTTCCTGTGTGGATCTCGACTGTTTCGCGCTCTTATTAAAACACGACTTTTACATGGCATTCATGTATAGTGAGTGGTGAAGATGCGAACCAAGGGCCTTAAACAGTATATCACATGCCTCTAGACAACTTGTGTAATTCAGTTCGATAAATGGCAATATACTTGTACTGAAATTAATTTGTTACCGGATAAAATGTGTACGGCGATAACGTAAAATTATCCGTAAGTATTGTTTTCACTACGTAACTAATAACTAATATGACACCGGGCAGATATCCGCCTACTAAATTCTGACAGGGGGGGCAGTTCTCTGCCCCTACCGATTTGATGGGGGGGCACCTCTCCGCCACCTTTAAAATAAGGGGGCAGTTCTCCGGATTCCAGAATAAACAAAAGGCTTCCCGAATCAAATCAAATCAAAATTTATTTATTGTCGGTATGAGAATAACAAAGGACATCGTTCCACGAACCCTGGGGAAGTTTAAAAACTCAAAATACAACAAGACAACAAACAAACGCCCGAATTTAAATACAATCCGAACCTGGATTTTCCAAACAAGTTTAACAACGTTCAGTTTTTAAATAGGTAACGTCGCGAAATCAAATTACAAATTCTAAACGAGCACTTTCAAACGATTAAATGTCACGCAACGCGGTTCTCTTAAACTGCAACGTAGTCTCTGGTCAACAACAGCTGTTTTATAGTATGTAAGCTTTGGTCAGTATAAAATACTGACGAGAATAAAATTCTCTGGACTCTCTATTACTCTAAAAACCCTTGTTAAACAAGTTCAAAACAGAAAGGGAGATCACCACCACTTACTATAGCCTATCCTCTCCCCTGATTCAAGATCAGTGTTCTGATTGGCCAAAATGATTTGGGCGACCGTGGACCAACAGGCCTCTGGTATATTCCTTTGGTTGATTCGTGGTTTACCAATCGACACGAAGTCCCTGTCGACAACATATGGTTAGACATTCTTTGATTAACTAGCATAGGAAAAACGTGTTCACCCAATAAATTAACTTTAAATTCAACATTGATTTCCTTCTATTTGTAAAAGAACCATTCACTGACACAGTCCTCAATCCGTTAATTGTTCAACAAAACATCGTGTCATACGAGTACATTCCACATTGTAAAGAAATTGAAAATACGGTCTCATCGGTTTCATTCAAGTGGTATATTCCAACATTGATGTTTACTTTCTATTAAAATAAGCCATTGTTTACACAAACACTCGTTATAATTGTATATATTCAAAATATATAAGTGTTTAAATGAAGATACATTTTAATGATGAAGTGATAGTATTAAACATATAATAAAATGAGGTTGGCGCACTTGACAGTGACCGACACGAATTTACAAAGAAGAATGCACGGCTTTGGTTTGAATTTGATCAGCTCGGTGGTTAGAATGAAAAAAACGGACAAGCATCAGCACTATCCCACCCTCGCCAGGAAAGGCACGTTTTGATACAGTCCTTTTGATCATATACTTATAAAAAAGTTTCTTTCATCAAGTGTGTTTTCAAATAATTTTCAGCTTTATATATGCACAACTCATCTACAATTATGGTGATGGTGGTGTCTTATGGTGTTTCAAACCTATTATTCTAGCATTGATTTCATTTATTTAAAATACACAAATATAATTTTCAAAGAAAGGGAGCGAATTATGAAAATAACATTTGGAAAAATCAGCCGGTATTGTAGTTTAAAATAGCATAGTGATTAACCTGCCTCAAACGTCTTAATGACCCCTGCACTGGTGGTGGCATTTATAATGCTACATAATTATGATTGTATGTGTAAAACAAACACAACAACAAAAATACACTTTCAGAAGAAGTAGAACGAGACAATCAACGAAATTATAATTTTATACTTAGTAAAAAGGTTCCGTGGAAAATGTTTTCATGTCATACGACACAGGGACACAAGCGAAAACAATATAACTTAATATATCGGTATCGGCATACAATTTGCCGTTTTGAATTTAAATTAAATGAAAATATTTTAGTACTAGTACGAGGTTCTTAATAATATGTTTTTAACGTTATTAGTTTATGTGTTTCTATAGTAGTATGAAAATAACATGTTGACATAAAATCAATTACTAATTATCAATTTAAAGATTATTCATGTATTTCATATGTGCTAACTTAAATTTCGAATAATGTGAATATTGTATTCAGATCGTGTAATTATGTGACAATAAAATGGAAAATTCCGTGCCGAAACTGGTTCTTTCGCCGTGTTTTAAGCTTTATTACTTTTTAATAAATAAATAAAAGTAATTGTAGGTATAGAACGGCGAAATATACCTGTCTCGGCATGGACGTCGCCATTCGCCATCTTTCCTTCCTTTAGTCCATCACGTGATTACTCCCTCTGGTATTTAAAAGCGAATTGTTCAGCAGTTTTCTAAACGATGATTACAATAAAAATATGCCTGACAAATTGTTATTCCTTTATTAAACAAGTACGTTGTTAAATGCACACGTACGAGACGCTTTTATTACAAACAAGTCAACATACTGTAATAACAAGTCTTTATTTGGACACAATAAATAATTAACATGTTTTATATCTAGAAATTAAAAACAGAAACGATTATTTTCCAAATGTTTCAGAGATGAGAGAAGATAAGCAAAGTTTACAATAACACAACACAATTAGTATTTGACATAGGCGCTCGATGTCAATGTTTATTTTATTTTTTTTATTATTATTTTGTTTTTAGTTACCCGTTGTTAATTATAATGCATACACATACTAAATCAATAAAATCTTCCGACAAAACGTCTGCTTAAATAAAGTTCGACTATGTACATAGAAATTGACAAGGTAAATCACTCGCCATTTTCTGAGGCAACGGAAGTGGGTCAATATGCATAATTAAATCGCTGTCACCCCGCTCGCTTATTGAAATCCGCGCGCAGGCCGGGGACCTCGATCTTTATATATAGAGACCTCCACAGTCGATGTGATAAATTCCTGTAACTATTGTTTCACTCACTTAATGGGGTAATCAACAAAATATGTTGTAAATTGCATACACATAAATCATTCCTTACCAATTGTTTAACTGGATTTGGTCTGCCATGGTGGTTTCCAGAAAAAAAAATCACCGATTCAAAAATTAAATCTGGCGCCCGAGTGTTTGTTGACTGTTATCGATATTTAAAGATCGAGGTTCCCGGCCTGCGCGCGGAGTTCAATAAGCGAGCGGGGTGACAGCGATTTAATTATGCATATTGACCCACTTCCGTTGCCTCAGAAAATGGCGAGTGATTTACCATGTCAATTTCTATGTACATAGTCGAACTTTATTTAAGCAGACGTTTTGTCGGAAGATTTTTATTGATTTTGTATGTGTATGCATTATAATTAACAACGGGTAACTAAAAACAAAATAAAAAAAAAAAAAAAACATTGACATCGAGCGCCTATGGTATTTGACAAAAGTTTGCAAATATAATATAATTTTATATTTAATAAATTGATATTTGATTTTAAAACATAACACATTGGGTCACAACGTAACAAAAACATATATCAATATTATGCAAAATGACATGCCTAAAGAAGTCAATTACAAATTGTTGTTCATATAACATAAATATATAAACAACTAAAGTAAGTTCGCAGATGGGTGGTGAAAATGTTCTCATCGTGACTTTCAGAAGGACCACGATTCCATACCCAATCATGGAACAATGTCTAGATCGTCTACACTAAAGATATTCACTACCGGTTATAAGCAGGCAATAAACTACACTATATATCAATAAGCTTAAGATGGTCGATACAATCGAGCTACAATATAAAGGTTTAAACTAAATAAAGTAAGCATCATATGTCGTACTCTTTAGTGTTTATTGAAAACGCGCAGGTTTTAGGTTATGTTTTAAATAAAACAAAGACATGGTTATTTAATGTGATCTCCAAACATTAACATTTCACGAAATTAATGTGTACAGGTATAATCTAACTATTTACATCCCAAGAAAGATCTTTATGGTCAGAAAATCGGTTGCTACTTAATGTATATAAAGAGTCAGTTTATACTGGAATAGAGTTTATAACTTTATAAAATCATAATCCAAATTAATCATGTTTATATTTGCAAAGTGACGAACTATTGGACATCATAAAGAACATATTTTCGTATGCTTTCAACTGGGGTAATTATTTTTACAATAAGATGAATATACGTTAATGGATTTTTTCTCGTCCGTCACCATAAAGCTTTATTAACACTAGCTATGATCAAGAACATGTAATGATAAATTAATAACAAATTAACTATTGAGGTTGAAGCCTAAAACCCATGCTCGTCGTTTTGAGAATTTGTTAGTCGTATGAAAGCTTAATGTCTGTATTTCTTTCTTGATGCATAATGATGATGAATGAATGATGCATACCCGAATGACATAAACGGCTGTGAGACAGCAGGTACATATGTAAAATAACGTTATAAATGTCTCAAGGATTATAGTTCAAATGGAGATCTTAAAAGTGCATCAACCTTTTTAAAAAGTAAATGCCACTGTGAAACTATTTTGTTGAATAAAATATTTTTGCATCTTAGTTAAATTTTAACAGCAGAACGAAATAGATATGTGTAAGCAATTTTCACTTAGATTAAATTGTATGTATCAAAAGCATTGTTGTTTGCATTATCAATAATAAAGTGTGAATCGATTGTGCAAGCAACGTGTATACATTTGAAATATAATTTGTAACGAATTATATACTTTATATCAATATTACTTGACATTTTGTAATATGGACACATCATCGTTTTAAGTCTAGCAATCACCCCTATAATGTATCAACACATATTAACATTTAAGTATTGTTTTTAAAAAAACATTTACTTAATGGATCACTTAAACAGCTTCTTGTTTTAAATGCATACATATCCATGTAAATATATTCAAATAACTAAGCGAAAAAAACTCCATGGCAATATAATTCCCACACAAAGTTAGTGATACTAGATACTATACGCTTCCAATCTAAATCTTGCATTTACATGTTGTAATGCTTATCCTAAAAAATTGATTACTTTTCTTAAGATAACAAAGACATTTTTCAAAATTTCAATTCTAATAATTCAATAACATAGAAATAATGCTATTGATAAGCACACTGTACTTTTATTTTGTGCTTTACACAGTTGAATTCACATATAAAATTAATGATGCTTCCTAATAACCAAAAACAAACATAAACAATATATCGTAAATAGCAGTATGTTATCACTAAATTTGTTGATGTTTACAAAAAAACAGAGTAAACAACAAAATAAAATAAAACAGACTTGCATTTCATAATAATAAAGTAATACTAAACACAATCTTCTCGAACATAGCATATATAATAAATACAAACTAACATATTTAATTACAGTGGTTCTACATATTTAATATGTGTAGTTGTCCGTTAAAATTTCGGTGTTGAGTTGAAAATATGAGTTGTTATTATAGGGCCTCACTAATTTACACACCGTAAAAACCTTTGTGTAACAATTATTACAATTTATTGTAACTCGTTACACTCTGCCATGTCCTGAATTCTGAATAGCTCATCAAATATCGGTCGTAAAGACTTGTGCATCTCTTGGCATTCATTTAAAATTTCATCTGCAATGCGGTCATCATGTGCTACCGAAAACAGTAGCCGTTTGCACGCCTTTATCCTACGTGCAATTCTTCGGTCGCACTGCTGTTGTATGTAGTTTTCTATGGGCACAAAATAATTTGTGGCTACATGATTGCGAATAGCTTCTTCACTGAAGCACTCCTTCATTACTTTCTTCACTAGTTTTCGCATATACTTTTCTCGGTTGATTAATCTAGAGATATGTTGAAATCCCACAACGACCGAACGCATTGAAATTTCAAATTCGCCTAGTTTGAATTCCCATTTCGATAACCATGGGTACACTGCAGTAACCCATTTATCCTTAAAAAATGCACCCAAAGATGGCATTTTTCTGGTTACAGGATACCCCAAATCTGAAAATAAAAACAGTATTATATAAAGTTGCGTTAGGTTTCGTAACGTCATATTGCATGTGTAAAACACTGTCCAGAGGGTGACGTATTTAAAATAAAAATGTCTTAGTTTTTTTCTAACGCTGAACATTCAAGCTCCTTTGTTACGTTAATTATACATGCATTGATATTATGGCCCGGTCTATGTTTAATTGGTTTATGTCTTATATTTTATATTTTATTGTAACATCAGGGCCTTGTTTTTACATTATCTGCGAAGTTTATTGGACACCAATCCATTATAGAAATGATATACTATGGTTAACCTGTTAACCACTGAACTAGAAACAATGACCTTAAGATTGATTCCATATACGTGGTTCCTGGTGTCACACTTAGCTAAACAAAGCTTGTCATGTGTTTGTCATGCTTTTTAAAAACGCATTTATGCTAGCTATAGTAGAGGAACGAGCTATAGGAATGAATGATGCTCACACGTATTATCATTGTCATTTAAATTGATTATAAATTAAATAATTACCAGTATTTAAATAAAATATAATGTATTAAAATGCAACATGTATGAGGCCTAAGCCAATTCCCTTTGCGCTAACACTAGACGCGTAAGATGCGAACATTTATTCTGCAATATTATGTGCATGGATGCATAACATATCTTACGGCAAATTGTTTAATGCGAGTGTTGAAAACGGTAGACAAACACACGAGTTAAACGTGTCCGTGTGTTTATTTGTGTTGAAAGTTTTGAGATAAGGGAGAGTGTGATATCAATATTCAGTACACTAAGAAATAAAACTGTGAGTGTCATTTGATTCTCACGCCGGACATTTTAATATTAAAATTGAGTTAAAATTGGAAAGAGTCATGCTCTGGATGCTCTGTCATCCACGTTCCAACTCTTACCCTTAATTCGGCCAGTAAAAATAAGGCGCATAGTCGTTTAATAAACGGGAAGTTATACGGTACAAATGTAAAAATTCCGAAAGATATTACACACACTTGATTGGAATGTTTGTGTTTTTAAAACAATATGAAAGCTGAGTTGTAACTTCCAGAGCGTGGTGTTCGTTTTTGATTTTTTATACATGTATAGTTTTAAAGATGAATTGGAAAACTGGACCACTTCTATGACCACAATAATTTATGTTTTATTCGATTAAGTAAACTATTTGAATTGAATGTGTAAACAGTCTTTGAACCGAAATAAAGGACGCAATTTAGGCATGTAATCAGTCCGTTTGTATTTTAAATTGCTGAGAGACTTTGAAATTAAACCATTTCAAATGCGTCACATTGGTATTAAGCTCTCCATAACCATGCCCGTCTATAAATATGTCTGCTGATTAACATGTACAAGGCAAGAGTTTTTATAAGAAATTTAATTTTTTTAAGTCTCAAAAACTTCCCAAGGGAAATATATCGACGAATGAAAGGTTATGAAACTGTGTAAACAATTCTTACTAGACTTTGCATTACCAACTTTGATATTTATTAGTTTACACAGGTTTAACTGTAGCAATAGACTTTTCAACATTTAAAACTATCGATAATTAACGATAATTATGTGTTTTAGATAATAACATCATCATATTTTTTAGAGTCGGTATGGTAGATCATCTAAACAGATTTACAAATATAGTGTAATAAAATAGCATAGTGAAAGGTTGTGTTAAGACAGCCAGCTGTAACGAGCATGGCATGGAATGATTTGGCAAATGCATAATTAATGACAATCATTTATACAATAAGTATTTATACTGTTACAATTATTTTGTTTACCATGCACCAGTATCTTTGTGTTATCAAAAGCAGCCTCTGCTTCAATACATTGCTCGTCTAGAATTGTGAATTCCTCTTCAATTTGCTTTTGAAAATATTCAATTATTGTTGTCCAAACTTGCCCAGCTTTTTCCCAGGATTCGATTTCTTTCACAACAATTTCCATTACACGCTGCTTTGCAATATACTGAAAAGCATCGTCGTCTGGCGCTCTGATTTCTAGAACAAGATGTTCCACACCAGCCTGGATGCGTGCAATAACGTCTTCCTTTCTAAGATGCTCGCCTATAGCATTTCCCATATAAACACTGTGTTCTTCACATTTCGTCAGTAATTTAGCTTTCAACTATTAATATATAGAAATAAAATTTAGAACGATCAGCGGCAGACCAATATGTTCAATGAATGTTGTCATGTGAATACAATTTCATTTTCTTTGCAAAACTACCATAATCCCTTATAAACAATGGTTAAATAACGAGTGTGCTTTTGCACATGTTTTTGTAAGCATTTTGCTAGATCCAATTTTGTTAAACCGTTTGAAAAATAGATTACGGTCCTTGCATACATTAACAATTCAAGTAAGTTAACGTAACAGACATGTTATCCGAAAACAATGTTTAATAATTAGAAATAACAATAAATTAAAAACTTTAAGTACAAATATTTGTGCAGAATTAAGAAATGTTAAACCAGTTTTCCAATTTTGAAGTCAATCAATATTTTTCGCAATCATTCATAAGCAGACTCATTTTGTAATATTTATGATTAATATTTGCTAAACAAAATATATTTGGACAAGTCAATCAATGATATTGTTGTAATAGTTTTGTTGTTTTATGATGATTAGGCGTGTGTAGGTACGACCCCGAAATAAATACACAACTGAGGGCTTAAAAAGAAGTGATGCAAGTAAATTATATGGTTTGCTACGCCTTTTGCTATGATATCTACCACATACGTTTTATATATTTTGTAAAACTTGAATCGGTATAAAGATATATTAGATTATGGTAATACTATTGCAAAAGATGAATACGTGTTTGAAAAGTGAATTGTTTAATGATAAAGAAGACAGCCCCGTGTTTACCTTTTTATTGTTTCTTTTTATTTTCTTTAGTTTCGTGTGAATTTGGTCGTGCAACTGCACTTTTTCCTCTGTGGTTGCCTTTGCATGTCGACTTCTGGTCGACAAATACGTGTTTATTTGTCCAATCATATTTTCAATCCACCTACAAGTAAGAGTTGTTTTCCAGCAATCATTAATCGGCCTTAATGCTGGTTACTAATTTAATGTAACATTAAGTCTAAGTTAATGGGTGGGCTACATTTCACTTCAATTCTATATTTAATAGTCTAAACGAATCAAAATGAGCAGTTAAGTTGCAAGGGTGTTTTGTATTTACACGACGTTTTTACACTGATGCTGTGTGTTTGTTTTTGTGTAGTTTTTTGTTCACATTCTGTAAAATCTAGATTGAGATAATAAGAAGCAGTGCATATGTGACCACATACCAAAAGCACAAGAAAATAAATTACAATTTTTTTCTTCGTTTGTTTTATATCAGCCAAAACCGTTTATATTAATAAAAACATTCAGCTATGGAACGATTATAGTGTTTTGTTTACAGCAATTCTTAGTACAGTGTACGTGTTGCTAACTTCTTTAAAGTAAATTTTGTCTTTAATTACAAAGTATACATATGCAACTATACCTAGTGTGCATTCTAGATTTACTTGTTTGACTCTGCATGACCAATTGTTTAAGACCATGCTTCAGCTCAGCATAGAACGTGCTCTCCCCCAGTCCAGAGTTTTTATATCGTATTGCCTGCAATGCAGATAACATAATATTAGCTGTAATACTTCGAAATAAACCACTTCCTTAAAACCAATATATAAAAAAACATTCATTAATATTGCTTTATGTATGCGCAAAATTACCTCTGTTGTGCTCATCTTATATGATGATTTATATTGCAAATCTTCTGGTAAGTATTTACGTAGCTTTGACGTTATATCTTCCCACACATTCTCTTCATTGTATCCGTCTTTACTGACCCTATCAGCAACTATATCCCACTTGTTGCAAACGAACAGGGTACATGTTGGGTCGAAACTAAATAAGTCACTTGAATGGTCGTATTCAAGAACCTTTCTAAAAATCTGCACCAGCTACAAATATATCAATGGATACATCTTTGTTGAAATAGAGCTAGCAAATAGTGATTAAAACCGGCGTAGCGTGAGATTTTTCAGACCATGAAAACTCTCAAATATATCGGGAAATCCGGTTGCAATATTATCCAAAGGATGAACAGTTATGTAGAATAGTTAATTATCGAACACACACATATTTTATTTTAAATAAAAAAAACTACAATAGTTTAGCCATTGGCTTAAAGGTTTGACCCCGGCCTAGAATAAAGCCATGCGCGACGGATCATATGTAGGTTAATATCTGTGCAGCATTTTCAAACGACGTCAGATAGTGTAAGATAGTAATAATTACGTCGTCCTGTAATTCCCTAAACGTTCGATATAAGTAGGGCATATTGTGAATTAATACACATAATGTACTATTTTGGACGAACCAATAAGAATTATATAACGGTTTCGTTCACAACGCTGTTAAATATATTGACATAATAATATATATGACCATCAACTATAGAAAATGTTATGTTGAAGGCTGGTCGATTCTCAAAAGTACCGATACCTACGCAAGTGATGCATTAATAGTTTTGTAGGTTCAGTATCATTTCAGTATCATTTTACCCATTCAGCCAATATAATATAAACACTTGTCTAATAAAAACATTCATTACAAGTAAAAGTGTTGACTCAAACAATTGAATGAAAAAATGGTGTATTTATGTACTTATCGACATCTGTTATTCGTGCATTTTTTCAATTTCCTTAAATAAACGACTAGCGTGGGTATAGAGAATATTATGTAACTGTGATTGTGTACTTAAATTTATCCCGCGAGTGAAGAAAGGTTTACATAATGAGGCTTGCCGAGCCTTGTAAGCCTTTCTGAGACGAGACTTACATAGTTTTCTATTTATCCTACAAATAATTAAAAAATGTAACCTGTTTTGTTTGTTCATCATACCTCTACGTCCCCGATTTTAAAGAAATAATGAAAAAATCGCTAAAAAGCTGCAGGTTTACCGGGAAAGAATACCACTTCTGCCGTTGACGTGTTAATAATGACGTCGTGATCACGCGCGCTTTATATTTGTAAAAAAATGTTTTTGCTGTGTGTGTTGCATTTTGTGTTTAAAACATATTACATCTTGGTATCAAATTGTTTGTTTTGTTAAATCTGATTCGATTTTACTAAAATTGAATAATTTATAGCTGATTCCAAGAAATATGACCTTCCTCCACACATGACTAGGTGTGGGATAAGCATAGGTGTGGGATAAACCTTATATTTTCTGTATGGGTTCTTTTATGTACTATAAAATCATTTAGCTGTAGGGTAAAAATAAGAGTGACTCTTCTGATAATGTTTCTGGAGTTGTATTGTTCTTAATATATAGTAGATGTATTTCAAGACATACCTTATCTTCCTGTACACCACCAGCGTTTGCAGAATTAATAACATATATGAAAGCAGCTGCGTTGGGCAGGTATTTAAACACTTTGTCAGTCATTTTCTTGCTCTCGCCGACGCCAGGTGTGTCAACAAACACGATGTGTTTCTATAAATAATATTTAAACAAATAATACTGCAAAACCGTATGATAAATGTATGTCTGCAAGGTCTACAAACATAGCAAATATAATTATATATTTGAACTCATGCAATTATCATGCAAATGAATTGTGTCGGAGGAATCATGATTTAAATTGGATTAGCTGCATCTATGTACGTTCTCTATTTACAGCTGTATACAATAACCGATAAATGAAGTTGTACATACGTTTAATCCGATTAACGGCACCTGCCAGTAAATATCAACTTGTTCAATTCTATCAGTTTCACAACGAGACGTTAATTTTATCATCAGTTCTTTCTTTAGTTTTTCCTTACTGCCCTCGTGCGTTTCTCCGTCAACCACGAAATATGGTGTCTCTTCTGGAGAAATGGGGTGTACAACGCAGATGGTCGCGGTAGCACAAAGTAGGCTGACAGGAAGTATATCTTCTCCAAGAATGAGGTTAAGGAAACAGCTCTTTCCAGCGCTCGTCTCTCCTAAAAATGTGTGTAATTGCTGGTTTGTTATACATTGTATCGTTATGTCGTTTAGGATTCCCTTTTCAACTGACGTTTTTATATATTGCAGCTTCTGATCACAAGCAAACACTTTCCAGTGCATCTAGATTTTGAAATGCTTATTTATACAAATGCTGAAAGCAAGCTTAATGTGAATAGA
>NC_068365.1:8633189-8650689 GCF_020536995.1 Dreissena polymorpha | reverse complement strand
TTTATAGTATAAACTGATAACAGAGGCCAAATAAACGATAATAGACGTTTCAAAACATAAACTGGGAAACGTTTAGAAATATAAAATGTCACGATAAAACTTAATTTTAATTGATAAGCTTATGGAAAATGAGTCTTAACGTAATTGTAGCACTACGTAGAAAGGTTTATGTTCGACATCTAACATATGATTATAGACGGCCCTCTTGGTTTACTTACCTATTCAATATGTATCTGTTGAAGTTATTGGCATGCTTGGTTCAGTTAAATTAAAATGTTGAACGTGTACAATCTACATGCGAAGGGATTTTGTGTTTGCCTTGTTAAATACAATTATTTTTAATAGACAGATCTTCATCTCACAAGTCTTAGTTTCGTAAGAAAGATTGTTTCGAAAATGTTTAATTTAGAGAGCAAATGTTAAATAACTAATTCTATTCTTCTCTTTTAATTTCGTTTGATCATGTTTAGAAGTATTACAAGGTTGTGGTTTGTTTAACATTAGTTTAACAAACGTTTCACCTGTAGGCATTATGGGCCGTTCATTCCAGATGCCCCCCCCCCATTCCGCTTCACACAGAATGACTAAATTAGATGTTTGTTGCTAATGCACCATATTTACAGACTATTTTTCAGGATACCTACACAATATGTGTTGGTTATTTTGTCGGTAATATACCTTCTTAGGAGGAAACACTTTCAACATATCCGCTATCCTATAAAGGTCAACACTTGTGGTGGGGGTGTGACAGAAACTTAAAAAAATTATCACATGTTTTATATGTTGTATATCATGGTTACTAATGCATAATAATCCATCTCCACTTGGGTTGTTGCCAGCTTTTTTAAAATCTAAAGTTGAACTTATTTTTGTGAAGAACCAATATTATGCAAAAAGAGCTTATATCACGTGACCGTATACCTCTTATGTTACAAGCGGTTATATTTAAATATGTAATGCTTTTATATGTATTTGATGGAACTCTGTGCGTTCTTAATTTAAAATGATTGCATGTTACCTTTTCTATGGACATTTCTTACCGAAATTTCTATATACATATTTTGTGGGGGGTTTTCATTCAAAGTTAAGCTGGCATTACACTCTATCAATACGCTTAATAAAACTATTACTTATGTCTTGTCAGCAAAGACTGGTTTATGTGTACAATGAACCTATATAAAATGAGCATCCCAATGTGTTATGCATTGCAAAATTATAGATAATAGTTTATAATTAAACGACACACATAACAGTTAACCATTTGCTATTTATCTCAAGCACGATATCATGATATCAAGAAAGCACTTCGACGATCATGCTAATCTTTACTGTGGTTACTAATAGGGAAAAGATAACGTATATCAACCAGTTACATCTCAAGGTCAAAGCCTTACGGGCTTGTAACATGATATTCAATTAGTACTAAACAATCACCTAAGTAATAATAATTTGAAATGAATTACAAAATTAATAAAATAACATCAAAATATTTGACACGGTGTACCTAAATAATAAGAAACAATATTATATTGCTCTGCATGGGGTAGAAATATTGAAAATTGCCTAGCCCTCTATCGACCATGTTATTCAAATGCTCATTTTCGGACTTGTGTTATAGAAAAAATGTTCTGAGCAAGTTTCATGATGATGAGGCAACAACTCTGGCTGCTGGAGTTTTAACAAGGTTCTATTCCTTACAGGAAAAATGCCCAAATAATCTTCCCTGGCCTCAGTGAATTTTTAACGGACCGGAAACATTTGTTTTACCTCTGTTGAAAATTGGGCAATACATGTGACTTCTTAAGTATTCTTAAAGCACTGCATTGTTATAATTACGCACCTAAGAACATTGATCTATATTTATATATGAAGCGTATGGTGCTTAGAATATATGTATTACAAAAATACAAAAAAATATACGCTACACATACAAGTATGTGTAGTCAGTATATTGTATTTGCTATACAATTTCACTTCACGTATGTTGTCAATTAACATCTTTCTAAACCGGGCAACAGATTTTTGTAATCCTCTTGTTAATAAAAATTAAAATATTTTTCACGCTCACACACGCACACACGCATGTACACAACCAGCACACACATGCACAAATACGCGCGCGCTTGCGCACGCACACACACACACACGTGCACACACCCATACGAGCACGCACAATCCCGCACGCGAGCTCGCGCACACGTACGAACTAGCGCTCGCACACACACAAACCATACACAAACAAGCACACACACACACACGCGCGCACGAACACACGCACACGGACACACATTCACACACACGCGCATACACACACATACTAGAACCCGCGCGCACACTCCTTGACACGTACAAGCACAACACACGCGCATTACACACGCGCGGAACACGCGCGCACACACCCGCACGCACAAACACAAACACACACGCTCCGAATCATCCCCCCACACAATTTGTATTGTCATATTATTATTATTATAAGTTACCATACAATCTACGGTGTTATATATATATACGGTTTGTTTTCTCAATCATTTGAATTAGTTTGTGTATTTCCATTATACTGAAGTGCGCTTTTTTATGCCTCTCATGAACTGTGATTTAAAGATATTTATCTATATCTATATTTACATATGTAAGGGATATATTGTATATGCTCTACAAATCCACTTCACTTATGTTGTCAATTAACCTCTTTCCAAACAGGGCAACATATTTTAGTAATCTTTTTTGTTAATACAATTTAAAATATTTACAGAGAGTAAGACGCTCATAATTTTTGTTACATTAGTATAAACACATCTGGTGGTAATTCTAGTTCATTTTTTTTCGGAACTAGATTAACTGCAGGCCAGATACAGTCAAACCGAGAATACAAGAATAACATTCCCGAGGTACAAAATGCTTAAAAACTTTTCCTTATCAAACAAAATGTGTGAATGTCCGTCACTCGATCTAATTAGTTTTTCGTTTTCGTACATTGTTAGATCGACAATGCGACGGACATAAGAATGTACTCGTGTATATGTCCCTTGATCTCAACACATTTCGTGTTATTTTTAAATGTGCTTAACGTCCCCTAGATAACATATTACTAAAACGTGTACTGATTGCATTACGTGTGTTTAACAATAAATGAGGATATACAGATATATTCAATCGATGATTTCAAATACAATAGTTACATAGATTCTTTTTAACTATCGTGAAACTCTTAACAAATTATAACACAACAAATGTTTGTATTAAGATAAATTTTTTGTCATTGCAATAGTCTTGCTATAGTCGTTATTGTAACATAAGCTTATTTATTATTACAACGTGTCTTACGAGATGCAGGTACTCACAGTGAAAAATAATAACACAGCGAGAAGTTAGAAACACATACATGTATACACACATACACACACACGTATACAAACACACAAAACACACGCGCGCACTCGACCGCAGACACACACGCACACATGCATACGTACACACACACACACACGCACTCGCGCACACACCCGCACACCCGCGTTTTTTACACAAATAGCACACACACACATGCACATACGCGCGCTCGCTCGCGCGTACACACAAGTGCGCACACAAGCAAACAAAAACACAAAACACACGCGCGCACTCAACCGCAGACACATGCACATCCGCACACCCGCACAAACGCGTCTTTTGTTTTCTTTTTATACAACCAACACACGCTCACATACACATACGCGCGCGCTCTAGCGCGCACACACGCATGCGTGCACGCATACACACGCACTCGCGCACACACCCGCACATCCGCGTTTTTTTTACACAACTAGTACACAAACACATACGCGCGCGCTCGCTCGCGCGCACACACACAAGTACGCACACACACGCATACGTGCACACACACACGCGCGCTCGTGCACACACGCACATTTGCTCACGCACCCACAACTATACACAAACAAGCACGCACGCGCACACACATTCACACACACGCGCACACACACACGCGCGCGCACACACACACACACACACACACACACACACACACACACACACACACACACACACACACACACACACACCCACACACACACCCGTGCGCATACTCATTTACACGTGCATGCACAACACACGCGCATAAAACGCGCGCGCAACACGCGCGCACACACCCGCACACACAAACACACACGCATCGAACCACCCTCCACACACGATCAAGTAGTTCTTATTATTATGTTATTATTATTATTATTATTATAAGTGTTATACGTGTACTTTTTGCTTCTCAGATCACTATTCGTCAATAAGTTTGTGCATTTTCCAATGAACGGAAGTACGCTTTTTTGTGTCTCTATTGGGGACTTGTCGTTTTATTGTTGTTGGTTTTTCTCAGTACTGTTATTTTTTTTCATTTCTTCCTTTTCTATGGAATATTCATCTGTTTGTATCCATAATTTTTGTTTTCTATTTTTGTTTGCATATCTAGACATCTTATGTCTTATAATAGAATCTAACTGGACATGTTTTAAAAAGAAACTTACTGGACAAACACACACAAATTATTATTTATATCACCCACCACTTTTTTAAATGATTAAATTATGTACTCTAAATGTAAAAGGGCTAAACAATAAAGACAAACGCAAAAAAACATTTCAAATGGTTAGACGAAAAAAAATATAGTATATGCCTATTACAGGAAAGTCAATTAACACATACTTTAGCACAAACCTTAAAAGATGAATGGGACGGAGACATCTATCTTAGTGGACAACATACTAATAAACAAGGCATTGCCTTTCTGATAAAAAATAATATAGGGATCACAGTCGATAACTTTAATGAAATAATAATTGGCAGACAAGCAAGTATAGATATCAAAATGCACGAAACACAATTAACATTTATCAATATTTACGGCCCTAACATAGATGATCCGACTTTTTACGAAACATTACAATCCTTTATAATTAATTTTCAAGATAAAAACATTATAGTCGGTGGTGATTTCAATACTGTTCTTAACCCATTATTAGATAAAAGAAAGGGAAACCTTAATACTCATCCTAAAAATAGAAACATTTTAAAGAACATACTTGAAAACTACAATATGATAGACATATGGCGCACAGTTAATCCCAACGAAAGCAAATACACCTGGCACTCAAACACAAAACCAACAATATTTTGTAGATTAGACTTTATTTTAATATCAGAGTCACTTTGCAACATTATTGAAACATGTAACATAAAACCAGGATTTATGACTGACCACTCTCTAGTTGAACTTAAACTGCACAAAATACAACCTGAAAGAGGCCCAGGATACTTTAAAATTTACAACAGCATCTTATTGGATACACAATATCAAACACAAATAAAACAGGAAATATTAAATACAGTTCAAAATAATAAAGATGCAAAACCAAACACCTTATGGGAAGTAATTAAAGGAAATATACGTAACACAACAATTAGATACACATCATTTAAACAAAAAGAAACACACAGACTTGAAACTGAAACCATCAAAACCATTGAAACACTTGAAAAACAATTGCATCAAACAAACACAATTGATACCACCGACATTGAAAATGAAATAACATTAAAAAAAACAAATATTAGATGGAATCTATCATTCACATCTCAATGGAATAATACTAAGAGCGCGTGCACAGCATGTTGAACACAATGAAAAAAAGACAAAATACTTCGCAAACATTGAAAAACGTAGAAGTGAATAAAAAACTGTACACAAATTAGAAGTCAATGGCAAAGATATAACAAACATAACTCAAATACTAGAAGAGCAACGTTTATTTTTCGAAACCCTCTATAAACGAAAAAATGTTAAAAATAACACCCTTTTTAAAAAAACACATCACGCTTTAAACCAAGAGGAAAAAGAACTGTGCGACGGATTGCTTAATAAATATGAATGTGGATTAGCCCTAAAAGAAATGCAAAATAACAAAAGCCCAGGATCTGATGGCATCACAAAAGAATTTTATAAAATATTCTGGAATTATATAAAAACACATCTAATTAATTCACTTAACTATTCATTTAACAACGAAAACTTAACTACGCTACAAAAACAACGTATTATATCACTTATTCCAAAACCTGGAAAAAACTTAGAATCCTTATCAAACTGGCGCCCGATTAGTTTACTAAACAATGATTATAAAATTGCAACTAAAAGTATAGCAAACAGAATATAAAAAATATTACCATCAATCATTTCAAAATCTCAATCTAGTTTCATAAAAGGACGTTACATTCGTGAAAACGTTCGTCTTATCCAAGAATGCATAAACTATTTCAACAATTCAAACAATCCTGGTCTAATATTCTTTGCAGACTTTGAAAAGGCATTCGATTCGCTTGATCATTCATTTAAGTTCTCTTGCTTAGAAAATTTGAACTTTGGTGAAAGTCTCATTCAATGGGTCAAACTATTCAATACCGATATTAACAGTATAATCATTAACAAAGGCTTCTTTTCAAACAGTTTTAACATCGAACGTGGGGTTCGACAAGGATGTCCACTCTCATCATCGCTATTTATTATTTGCATCGAGTATCTATCACATCACATCCAATCAAATAAACACATAAAAGGCATATCACTAGAACCTGATGAAGATATCAAACAGTCCCTATTTGCTGACGATGCAACTTATTTTTTAAACGACAATTACGATTCTTTCCATAACCTAATAGAGTCACTAACCCTTTACGGAATAACACCGGGTCTTAAACTAAACAAAAGGAAATGTACTGTGCTACGAGTAGGTAAATTAAAACAAAGTAATGTCCTATATAAAAAAAGAAATGAAATTTAATTGGACATCCGATGAAGCCACAACGTTAGGAATTACTTTCACAAATAATGAAAAGGAAACAATTAAACTAATATTTATATACTAAAATAAACTTATCGGAAAAAACACAGTATTGAAAACGTTTGCACTTCCTAAATTAATTTATGTATTAACAGTTCTCCCAAATCCACCAAATGATGTTATTAACGATATAAAATCAGCAATATTTAATTTCATATGGGACGGTAAGCCTGATAAAATAAAACGAACTCAGTTAATTCAATCTGTAGAAAATGGAGGTACCCATTTAACGAACATTGACTCATTCTTGAATGCAATCAAATGCAGCTGGGTTAAAAGATACCTAGATAATACCAATACGAGTAAATGGAAATTATTCTACCAGAAAATCATAAAAAATATGGTCACTCCTTACTCTTTGAATGTAACATCAACAATACTATCTTACATGAAATTGCAAGCGAAAACATATTTTTGTCTGTTGTTCTATTAGCATGGAGTGATGTCACTCATAACCTAGAAACCCAAACCAGCAGTAAAACTCTTTTATGGAACAATAAAGACATAACTTCAAACAATAAGACGTTTTTTCTATAAAGATTGGTTTGAACGAAGCATGAAATATGTCGACCAATTAAATGACTACAGAATTAAGGATTTCTACTCTTTTGATGATATATGCTACATATACGGACTACCTTCAAATAATTTTCTGAAGTACTACACAATTATCAAAAGCATACCCATACATATTAAATCTGAAATCAATACAAATAATAGACCATGTACTCAAACAACATTCGTAGAAAACATACTTGGAAGAAAAAACAAACCGAATAAAATATTTAACACACTACAAATTAAAAACCCTACAGAAAACTCCAAAATCCAAAATAAATGGCAAGTCCTTTTCGGAGAACATGAACTTAATTGGAAACACATATTTACCATGCCATATAAAGCAACTATTGAAAGCACACTGAGAAATTTTCAATATAAATACATCCATAGAATTATAGCTACAAATAAACATCTCTTAAAATGCAAATTATCTAACTCAAATCTGTGTGACTTCTGCGGTGAAAACATCGAAACTATAGAACATCTTTTTTTGGAATGCAAACACATCCAGCCTATTTGGAATCAATTAGTATCTTTTCTTGAACAACAGCAACTAAACGTTAAACTATCTTTCTTAAATGTAAGTTTCGGAATTTACTCATTGAAATCAATAGACTGTAATAATATTGTGAATTTTATTCTTATATTGATGAAATATTTTATCTTTAACATGAAGTACAAAAAACAAGTACCAAATTTTAATTGTTTTGTCCATAGTCTTGAACTAAAAATCCAGATTGAGAAAGAAATAGCCCTCAGTAATGACACACTACACATCTTTGAACAAAAATGGAATCGGATTAAATTCTCATAATGTTTGTCCACTTATATACATTTCACTGTAATATTAGTTTATCTTTCTAAAATATTTTTGTATATTTTTGTTCAATCTTATAAGATGATTGTGAATATACAAAAAAACACACAAGTCCAGTATGCTTTCTTCCGACTTCATACAACTCATCATTTTCCATAACTATTCTTCTGTTGTTCTTTTCTTTTCTTCTTAGAAAAAATATATATTAGCATATCTTGTATAACATGTCTGAACTTTATTGCTTTGTACAATCACTATGTTGTATGATCATATACATGTATACATTGTATGTATTATATTGAATAAACATGTACATATTTTAACGTTGCATTACGGTGACGGGCGAAGACCGACAAACAAAAGGTGTTTACAACAGCTCACTTTTTGTTAAATCTATAAATACAAAAAAAACTTCCCCGCCCCCCTGACGCTTTATTAACTGATTGAAACCATTTTCAAACTCAGCTAATATATAATTGTTAAGAAAATGGGTTCACGTTTCATGAGAATTCTGAAAAAAAAACATATCTAGAGTTATACCAATGTTTTTATAGCCATATATACAAAACTGTCTTGTCCACTGGTTACTATTGCTTTCATCGGACAGGACTCATTTTAAAACTCAACCGACATATCTTTTTTTTAACAAATTGTCAATCCACGCTTCATGATAGTTTGACAAAAAGTAGTTTGCGGTCTTAAAATGCTTAATCCTTAAGCTGAGCTAAGGACTTGTTTCTGGAGAGAACGTGAACCAATTTTAAAGAAGTCTGAGAAATCATTCGATGAAATATTATGACCAAGTTTCAAAACATTATTGTTATTATTTATATTATATGTGTTCAAGTTTGCAATATTGAAATAAATGTGTTGGAAAAATATAAATACTTTTTGTTTTTTATTTTCACAAAATGTGTGGCAAAATAAAATTACTTTCGAATTAACCATTGTTTTTTTTACAAAGGTTGAATTTTATAAAACTGTATGCTACAAAAGGCAACTTTTATATGTATCATTAAGATACTATACGAACATGTGGAAACAGTCTCATCCATATTTATGTAGAGGGAAATTTGTTTTGAGCCTTTAGTATCAGCACCCTTTGTTTACAAGTTACTTGATTGGTGTAAATTATAAAATTGCATAATTATATTAAATAGATTTCTAACAATGTTATCTTACCCAGCCGAGTCGGACTTTATGTAAGCAAGAAAACTTTTCGCACACTGTACACATTCATTTATCTTCACAGGTTAAAAAAATGCATTTGATTCTAGAAAAGCATATACTTACAAAGACATCATTGATTCATAATATGCATATACTATGTATTATACAAATTTTGCTAAATTAACCTTTTATTAAACTACCCGGGCACAGGAGATTTAACAGTTAGCCCCCAATAATTAAGTGAATAAAATACCAATTAGTCGTTTGTGAGACACTACATAGGTATATTGTCGACATAAGGCGTTATATTAAAGTATTAGTATTACACCAGCTATTTGCAAATAGATTTCGATCAAGTGCGTCTAACGTTGCTGCATTGTCGTTTAAACAAGTTAAAATTGGTTTAAGCTGTGGATATAAGTAAAGAATGTCGAGATAAAAAGTAAAGTAGTGTACTGACACAACCTATGGTTATAATTGGCCATTGGTAAGCGACGTTGATTGTCAAAACTATAATTTTAATCATAAAACTATCGCAGAAAAAAATTGCCTCTTAATTGTGTTCTTGGCCGTTGTCATATTGGAACTTTTATTGTGCCCACTATAAATGTTCGCCTTAATGAGTCGGCGATTTAAGATGGATACATTTTTAATTTAAAACAGTTTATTCCCAACAATCTCTAAACATGGTAGATCTAATTATCTTTCAGCCTTTAATTTCAAAAGCTCGTGTTTTCATGTTTGATAATTGTCATTCTTGACCGTCCATTCTTTTAATTAGCATATCTTGTGTTGCATATTAAACTCATAAGGTTTTTTGCATTGCGTAGGGATGTCTAATAACTTTTCTTGGATATCTTATCACGCTTTGAAGAAATTTATTAAAGTAATAGTATTTAACACAGTTTGATTATAATGTGTTCTTCCATTATTGCTTATTCAGACTAAATCAGGGTGTCGTAAGAAGTGTCGGAGTGTTGAAACGATCCATATCATGAACCCTTAGCATAATCATTTTTGCACAATTCGCTTAAAACAGTTATCATTGCGAAAAATGAGTATGCAAACTGTCCAATTGAAAGCGCACGCGTATCACAAGTCGTATAACTTACGAAGAAAAGTGGTTGGTTTTGAAAAACACTCGACATTTGAGCTCCTTTGTAACTAGAAGTGAATTAAATAACAATAATGCAGGTAAATTCCCTTCTTTTTTATTTATTACTCAAACAGATAGTTAATATATTTTTTGCACACTGTCTTTTAATCATATACATGTATATACCCTAAATACTTGCCCGATATAATTTCTAGTAACATCATTCTGTATTTCTCTTTTGGAGATCAACTGAAGCACATATCCGGTTTGAACCACAACGTCCGTTAACCCTGTTTACACAGTGTATTCTATTAAATGAAATAATACGTACTACGTGCTTGTTAAAATTTATATTATATACAACCAATCTCTAGAGATAATATAATTTGTTTTAAATCCTAATTAATTAAATTAAAATGTCTTTGACTTACTTTACTTGAAATATATGCGTTTAAACAAATTACCTTCTCCTCCACATTATTTAAGTTCACACAGTCAAAGTTTTCCCGTTGACTGCCACGAATGTGGTTGGCCTCTTTTTCCTTGAATATCCACCACATCTCCCTAATTTCGTTAGGATACCAATGTTTCTGAGAGTGTGGTATTGTGCTGTAAAAGCATTCATAGCCCTCTAATCCGGAATACGGTTAGGGCCATTTTTAGTTGTTCGCTTGCGAACAACTAAGGTTAGTAGTACGCGTTGCAAGTCAGGCTGCTCTTAACTACGCGAAGAACGATAACCACCGCATTTGAGGCACTTAATAGATGCTGATAAACAAGAATAAAGGGATGATGTGTAACCTCGTTCATAGTGCATGCTACTGTTGCTGTTTCTGGGAAACATTCTTTTGTTCTCAACAGATAGCGGCGATCTTTCGTATCCACGGATGCTAACAACGTAACAGTATAAGGTTAAGTTTGTTTACATTCCCAGTTCCCAATTAATAAAACGTTGAACATGAGTTCATCAATTATTACAGGTATATTATAGACAACAACACAAATGCTTTATAATCGCTAACACCGAATATAAGGTAGTCGGCGTAATTGATGACTTTAAAATAAAGTTTTCAATTTACGTTTCTAAATAATTAAATTGAAAACAAAAGTTTAACTATTGTGTTTATTAACTTGTTAGTCACATATTTACTGCATGAAATGTGTGTTATCAACTGATCATTGTCAAACCACACATTAGTGTAAGTAGATAAAAATTATGATACGGGAGTATCACGTATTAGTGTAAGTAGATAAAAACGAGATTGCACATAATATCTGTCCTCACATGCCTTATTATGAGTGTATTTCTTTACCATTGAAATATATCGTATGTTAATATTTGATTTACACGCAGTTTTTTTTTTCGACACATTTAAATCACACTTTCATAGTCGCGTCATGCGAAAATGGGTGTTATGCGTTTCGGCCAGCGTATCTTTTGCCCAACCTGTGCATTTGCGCAGTCTGGTCAAAGGCGATGCTGTTTGCTTTAAAATCTCCAAATGTGTTATGTTCTCATTATGTATCCTCTGACCAGACCGAGAGATATACTGGCTGGTTGGGCTATACATCTGATGGTCGCATATAGATGAGACCCATTTTCGCATGATGAGGGTCATTAAAAATCGCATCGCGAAATGTAAATTGCACATTTTAGCACAATGCTTTTCGATACAAAATTGTATTCGAAATAACAAATTTGTAAATAATGGCAGCCTATCAAGGCGTTTAGGAACGATTTCCAGACTTGCTGAATTTGTGGTTGGATATTAAATAATTTTCCTCTTATCGTGACACTATACTATTTGTTTGCTTTCTAATCTTGAAAGCAAAACTGTGTTTATCGATAGTTAATTAAATTATATTCCCCGGACGATTTAGTAAACGAGTACTCACCCTGAAATTCAGCGAGATGGATTTTAACGCGTAATTGTAACTGGGTCACAATTTGTGTCATTTTAACATACAGAGAGTAGCCCGAAATTCCTTTCACTGAATAGTGATACATCCTTTGCGCTGAGCACAGACACAGTGATGAAGCCAAAAATCAGAGGTTTTATCTCGAATCAGCCGATGAAATATTCAACTATATTCATGCGTGTCTGCTGGCGTTATGTAACAGTCATTTAAGGTGAAAAGCTGGTTAAAACAGCAACGCCGAAAAAGCGCATTAGTGCTCTATACCCATGTGTAGGTCAGAGTTGTTGACACCGTGTGAACTGCTAAGGTAACAAGTAATGCATAAACAACAAAGTACGGGTCAACAAGGCTGTCTTTATGACTACCAAATTCGTGAGCAAAAAGTTGTGCACGCAGATTATTTTTTTATTTATTTTCATCGATTATCTTATTGTTTATTTTGAATTTGTATATGGTGTCAAAAATCACAAGATTTTTTACAGGGAAATTCCATTATGGAATCATATTCTTAGTAAGATATGTATTCTATATTACAACAATATTCATTTAATATGATGGTGATTGCAAATTGTCTTTATATTTAGTTTTCTTTAACATCATCATACTTACTTTGATTTCTGAACGTCAAAAAGGGCCATGTTGTTGTTATTTTGTCTCAGTTATCTCTTTAAAATAAAAGGATGATAAAAAGTGCACACACATCTCGACCCGTGCGTTAAGACACACTCTTTATAAATTTGAATGGTTTGTGTTGATTTCAAACTTGCGATTAATTTTGAAAAATGATTTGCGTCTTATATTATGCAATAGCGAACTTCAGTGCCTTCGGCGCTTTGATTAATTCACCCCTCGATCTTTTGAGAGACCCGCGAGAATCGATATTCGACAGTACCAACAAGAAGCGACAATTAAAGACGAAACGCGACTTTTGAATGTTTGAATGTTTGAATGTCGCACTGTTACGCTTTTATTTGTTAAAATAGGTTGCGTCAAAAATTGGTGTGAGTCGCGTGCGTGGATTTGAATATCGTGTGTTGATCTATATCGGGCGCTCGGTACGTCCCTGGACATTACAAACGACAAACGATATTACATTGCGCATATCTCTTGTAATTGTAAACAATCGACTTAAATCAACGGATCAACAATCACGATATTCATATATACGCACGACATTTTTAACGTAGCCAGAAATTCTATAGCGCTTAATATCGTGTGTCGATGGTCAACCATGTGGGAATCCAAGTAAAATGACGCAAAGTTAAAACGGCCTTTTGGCCCGTATTCACCAACAATTCTTAACCAATCTTAAACATAAGAATAAATAAAATTATTTAGTCTGATAAAAAAAAAATGTTCAATATGTCTGTCTGTCTGTCTGTCTGTCTGTCTGTCTGTCTGTCTGTCTGTCTGTCTGTCTGTCTGTCTGTCTGTCTGTCTGTCTGTCTGTCTGTCTGTCTGTCTGTCTGTCTGTCTGTATGTCTGCTTGTCTGTCTGTCTGTCTGTCTGTCTGTCTGTCTGTCTGTCTGTCTGTCTGTCTGTCTGTCTGTCTGTCTTTACTGGCTGGCTGGCTGGCTGGCTGGCTGGCTGGCTGGCTGGCTGGCTGGCTGGCTGGCTGGCTGGCTGGCTGGCTGGCTGGCTGGCTGGCTGGCTGGCTGGCTGGCTGGCTGGCTGGCTGGCTGGCTGGCTGGCTGGCTGGCTGGCTGGCTGGCTGGCTGGCTGGCTGGCTGGCTGGCTGGCTGGCTGGCTAAACGGTTCGCTAGCCGGAGTGCGGCGGATATGATCCGTGTTGATCCGGCATCTTTTTGGAACTGGAGCTCGGTAGAAAGTAGATAGGATGCCGGTGGTATCTCGTTTCCAATCGCAGATCCCAACGGATATTTATATGCATACTAAAAAAACGCCTAATCAATAAGTGAACTTTTAATTATTGGCTGTGTGTGAGGCCAGTGTTTGTGTAAAAAAGTGCATGTCAACCATCAAGATCAAATAATTTCGTTTATGTATTATTTTCTATCTAATGGTACGCATGTTTCATGGCAAATTTTTAATTTGTATATTGTGTATCAAGAAATCTTTGTAAAAGTAATATTTTTAAACCGTTTATTTAATTGATATGTTCTATAATGGCTTGTCTTTGACTTAATGCAGAATACAAGGATTCACACATTTGATTTGCATTTTACTTAAAAAAAAATCCCTCAGCAACAATGATCATGGCAATGTTTGTTAAATTCCTCGAGTAATGTAATTTCTGCCCGTAATCTGAATTCTGTCCGTTATTTTAAATATCCCTGTCATCTGAGTTTGACCCGTTATATAATTTCCGCCCGAACTTCCGCGCCACCTCATTAAATTGTAATATGTTTCGCCCGTAATTCGCATTTCTTATTAACGTTATATAAAGAAAATAAATCGGAAATCTTTTAAAGCCAGCAATTTACTTTCCAATGCCATGCCTATTTTTATGGAAAATAGTCGTACTGGACCTAAACAAATCTTGATTGTTCGACCCTTTTGTTACTGAAATACATGTTGTGATTAAATAAAGGCACGCTGTGCAACATATCACAAGTATTACACAATAGTCATTAAATTCAATTACCTCTGTGCATGGTCTCTAAACTTTTAATGTTACAAGTTGTTCTAAAATGCACGTACATCACAAAACAGTGATTTGAGTTTTTTCTCTGCGGGGTTACACGTGATTACAAAAAGGCAATCGGACACAGGAAATGGCTGCAAAATGCCCGACGCTCTCAAGCTTAGTTATACAAATTGAGGTTAAGTAAAATCTAGTTCATAACCGTTCATAAACCGTGCAATGCTCTGATTATACTTATTTTATTAACGATCGGCATTGCGGCTTTATCAAAACTACAGAACGTATATTTTTACCACATTTATTCAAAATATTGTATCTGTTGTTTTGATAAAGGCGAACGTTAATGATAAGAGTATAATCAGTGGATTAATAATCATTTAATATCCCTTCAGGATAATTCCCATTAGCTTAACGCAATTCTTTCATGAACATGCAGTGCTGAATATATTCTTTGCGTATACACTATAACTTAAATGAAAATATCTTTTTACATACCGTTTCATACGTTGCAATACATGTAAGATTAAAATACAATGTTGATGTACTTATAACATTACAAATCTCTAAATGCATTTATATTGAACAGTAACAATATTTAATAAGTAAATATATTTTTGAAGACAGTAGTTGACGACTGTGTAATTCGTGTACATGTATATATGTGTATATGTTTGTCCAAAATAAATCTTCTTTATTCCAGGCTGATATCGTTTTTAATCGCGGAGGCTGTTGTTTACTTAAAGAAAAGAATTGAATGCATTTATTGACCATAACGATTTTCCCACCGTCCATATAATGCAAGATTGTATTTAACTTTCGTTAACGCACTCGTAGTATACACATGCTAACACATACTGAAATAATAAACTCGCAATTGTTCAATAATTTTAAAGTCTTCATGTACAAAAAAAAACGCAGAAAAACCGTTGTCGCTCCGATGTTATATGTGCGACCAACAGAACAATAATGTTCGCACCCTGGCCGTACAAGCAAAATAAAATGGAACAAAGTCAATCTTTCGTTCGTATGTTAACATAATATATAGATTTTGTAAGAAACTTGTCTAAATATGCATACTCATTACTGATTTACCGTCCTCATCCACTAAACATGACGCGAACAATATATTTTGTTTTATTAATCAACTTTACATTTAACACTGCGAAAAAACAAACACAGAAATCAAATTTGCTCTAATCAAATAACACATTCAAGTCAGAACACTATTCAAAGCAAATTTAGTAATTTGAAGAGTGAAACCGTTTGAATTATGATAAATAACAAAGAAATCAAGGAACGTATAAAGCACACTACATATAATATATAATTTGGTAACGTTCTAGTAACAAGTGTAAATATAAAAAGAAAATAAATACCAAAATATTAAACACAAAATCTCGTACTTACGATTTTGTATTTCAAAATTACGTCTTTTTGATCGCGTAATGAGTAGTAATATCAAGAAACTAAATCGAACTTACGAGATATAAAGAAATGCTAATTACGTAAGAAATCGAAATTGCGAAGTACTTACTTATTATATGATGTTCAATATTTAATTCTTTATTTTTGTTTTTAATTTACACATTTGAAACAATTGCTTCCATAGTATACTCATAAGTGTTGAAGATAATATTTTTGATAAGCTAGTACTATACATTAAGAACTTGAAATTACATGTGGTATGTACAAAATTGTATTATAGTAATTTAATTGGATAACTAGAAAAGCAACATGAACCTCAGGGCATACCTATACAAAACATATCATAAGCATATTATTTTGTGAACAAACATGTTAAATTATTAATTGATTAGTATATTTCAAAATTATCCATATGCTGGCAAAAAACATTTGAATTGATCATTATAAATATAAATCTAATGAATACAGTCTTTGTGAAACTTTATCCGCTCAATCGTAACAGTTAAAAGCAAGCTGTAAATCGTTGTAAAATACAAAACAATACATAAAACATAAAACAATCGCTGCTCCCTAAGATCCACTTGTAACGCCTTATTAGTTATAGTTACCTTTAAATTTTTATTCACAAATAATATTAAATATACATTTTAAAATACTTATTGCGTAAGGCGATTGCAGTCAAATATTTCAGATTTGCAAATGCGAGAATTTGATTATATAAAGACACGGTACATAAAGTTATTTCTTACTCTGTATCAGTTCAGGTGCAAATTAATGGTGCAACCATATAGAAATTCCTTCATGAACATAAGTGTTTTCATACATTCTAATACTGTGTTAAAATTATAACAATTACGCAACATTGTATCTAACATTCATTTCATTTGTAAGATTTTATAATAATACAACCAATAATAAGTAGCTTAAACTCAGCGTTTAATCTTCAATCATCCTGCATCAAAGTGTGATGATGATGAACATACGTACACGTGAACAATACATACAAATACTCA